>NC_041360.1:25707835-25745335 GCF_900634415.1 Cottoperca gobio
CTCAGAGTGACCAGTCCCTTCCTCTTGATGGACACTCCGACGACTCCTAAATCCCACCGAGTCTTCCCTTTAACCTGAACCTCGAAGTAAAATCTTCCTGAAGAGAAACTCTGTGTTGCTAAAACACAAGGACAAGAATCAAATCTTTCTGGATTGTCTGGGAGACTCTTCTCTCACATCACCAGTGTTTAACTTGTTTCCCACCATGAGACAGGATGAGTTTGCGATGTGCTGTATAAGGATCGAGTGTCACATCCACTGCAAACTGCTGGACCCTCTTCAGCTCGACCTCAAGCAATTTCTTCATCTGTTCACTGAGCGTCTCCTCCAGCTGATTCACAGCTCTCACCACAGTCTTCTCAAATGAAGGTGGATGGACAGTCTCTGTCTTTTCCAGCTTGGCCTTCTTTACTTCAAATTCTTTTTTGAGACTAACATTATCATGTGTCATGTGATTAAAAACCATCCAGAGCAACACACACATCACACACACCAGGCAGGACACCAGGACCATCAGTTTGGGTCCTGAGTAGACGTCACGAGTAACTGATTTATTTGAAGCCATTCCTAATTTCCGTGCTTCCTACAGTCTGTGGACAAAAAGTCAAAGTGTAGTTATGTTGCATTCCAACTCAATTTGGACAGTTTCAGTAAAACAGTTCTCACTCCCAACGAATGCTTGTCCAGGACCCCTTGGTGTCACTTTTTAACACACTGCGTACATCTTCAGGGTAGTGCAATACACTTCATGTGGTTAACTTATATTACGTACGTTACATAAGCTAACTATGTTACGTTACTACTTGGGTAACTTACAAACACAGGACTTTCACCAGTTGACCAGTCCACATAATCCTCTGCTTTATAATAAAACATACTTCCTCAAGGGACAGACTTATTTAACGTACTAAACTTACTAAACTGTGCTCCATCTATACCATACTTTTGTAAAACCTGCATCTTTGATCCCTGGGATGTTGTTGTCCCCTCTCAGTGTCCCAACTGACCTGAGCTGCAGGTAAATACTTTGTTCTCTGTCTCAGTCAGCTCAACCAAAACCTTACTCAGCTCCTCGTGACGTACGTTAACCTCAGGACATGAACAGCTGACTCATGTGTGAAAGTCCTGTGTTTGTTTGACACATTCAACCATCCAGACCTCCTCTCTACACAGACTTTGTCGCTCTTTATACTACGTCACCTGACTTCCTCCTTTACTGCACGTCCAAAACTGACAATAGAGGGAATTTTTGACTTAAGTATTCTGGTCTGGGGTGTCCCGGTAGCTCACCCAGTAGCACAGGCGCCCCATATAAAAAGGCTCAGTCCTTGCCACAGCAGCCACTGGTTCAAGTCCAACCTGTGGCCATTTGCTGTATGTCGTTCCCCTTCTCTCTCTCTCTCCCCCTTTCACAATCTGCACTTCTCACTATCATAAAGGCTTGAAAAACCCAAAAATATAACTTCTGGTCTGTACTCACATGTGTGTTGGAGACTCTGCTGTGTCGTTGAGAAGCTCTGCACGTTCAGTTTTATCTGCTGCTCCGCCTCTTACTGCTGCTCTGTAGGTGAGCTGTCACCTTTCAGGTGTGGTGGTATTGATGGAGATTTTGGTTAAAGATTAGTTGAATGCAATGGAACACACCATTACAAAAAACAATAAAACAAAATGAGCCAGTAAAAGATTTTAATGCCTTTATAAGAAGCCAACAAGCGTCCAAGGTGCTGTTTCAGCATTAGTAACTCATTGATAGGTATATCTATATCTAGTTATATTTATATTATAGTTTTACAGGCCACCATCTGGTGGTGAGTTGGATCAAGGGGTGGAGGAAGACTTTGGACAGACCTGGTAAACCCAAACGGGTAGTGCGGGTGAACTGGGAACGTCTGGAAGAAGCCCCTGTCCTGGGGATCTTTAACTCACACCTCCGGCGGAGCTTTTCAGACATCCCTGTGGAGGTTGGGGGCATTGAACCTGAGTGGTGGGTGTTCAAAACCTCTATTGCTGAAGCTGCGGTGATGAGCTGTGGTCTCAAGGTCTTAGGTGCCTCAAGGGGAGGTAACCCTCGGACACCATGGTGGACGCCGGTGGTCAGGGAAGCCGGTCGACTGAAGAAGGAGTCCTTCCGGGTTATGTTATCCAGGACTCCGGAAACAGTCGCAGGGTACCGACAGACTAGAAGGGCGGCAGCTTCTGTCGTGGCAGAGGCAAAGCAGCGCGTGTGGGAGAAGTTCGGAGAAGCTATGGAGAAGGACTTTCGGTCGGCACCAAGGTGCTTCTGGAAAACCGTCCGGAACCTCAGGAGGGGGAAGCGGGGAACCATCCAAGCTGTGTACAGCAAGGGTGGGACCCTACTGAATTTGACTAAGAAGGTTATCGGGCGGTGGAAGAAGCACTTTGAGGAACTCCTGAATCCGACTAACACGCCCTCTATGGTAGAGGCAGAGCTGGAAGCTGATGGGGGATCATCGTCAATTTCCCTGATGGAAGTCACTGAGGTAGTCAAACAACTCCACAGTGGCAAAGCCTCAGGGGTTGATGAGATCCGTCCAGAAATGCTGAAGGCTTTGGGTGTTGAGGGGCTGTCTTGGTTGACACGCCTCATCAACATTGCGTGGAAGTCTGGGACAGTGCCTAGGGGTTGGCAGACCGGGGTGGTGGTTCCCCTATTTAAAAAGGGGGACCAGAGAGTGTGTGCCAACTACAGGGGTATCACACTTCTCAGCCTCCCTGGTAAAGTCTACTCCAAGGTGCTGGAAAGGAGGGTTCGGCCGGTAGTCGACCCTCTGATTGAAGAGGAACAATGCGGATTCCGGACCAACTCTTCACTCTCGCAAGGATCCTGGAGGGGGCCTGGGAGTACGCCCATCCGGTCTACATGTGTTTTGTGGATCTGGAGAAGGCGTATGACCGGGTCCCCCGGGTGATACTGTGGGAGGTGCTGCGGGAGTATGGGGTGAGGGGGTCACTTTTGAGGGTCATCCAATCCCTGTACGCCCAAAGCGAGAGTTGTGTCCGGATACTCGGCAGTAAGTCGGACTCGTTTCCCGTGAATGTTGGCCTCCGCCAGGGCTGCGCTTTATCACCAATCCTGTTTGTAATTTTCATGGATAGGATATCGAGGCGTAGTCGTGGAGGAGAGGGGTTGGCCAGAGAATCGGAGCAGCGGGGGCGGTATTGCATTGCATTACCGCACCATTGTGACGAAAAAAGAGAGCTGAGCCAGAAGGCAAAGCTCTCGATCTACCGGGCGATCTTTGTTCCTACCCTCACCTATGGTCATGAAGGCTGGGTCATGACCGAAAGAACGAGATCACAGGTACAAGTGGCTGAGATGTGTTTCCTCAGACGGGTGGCGTCTCCCTTAGAGATAGGGTGAGAAGCTCAGCCATCAGGAGAGACTCGGAGTAGAGCCGCTGCTCCTTTACGTTGAAAGGAGCCAGTTGAGGTGGTTCATCTAGTAAGGATGCCACCTGGGCGCCTCCCTAGGGAGGTGTTCCAGGCACGTCCAGCTGGGAGGAGACCCCGGGGACGACCCAGGACTCGGTGGAGAGATTATATCTCCTCACTGGGAACGCCTCGGGATCCCCCAGTCGGAGCTGGAGGATGTGGCCCGGAGAAGGGAAGATTGGGGTTCCTTACTGGAGCTGCTGCCCCCGCGACCCGACCCCGGATAAGTGGTAGACGATGGATGGATGGATGGATAGTTTTACAGGCAGACTTAACTATGACTCTGCAGGATTTGTACAGTTTACTTATGTGTTAGAAATGAACATATTTCACAAAATACTCAAAAATAAAAAAAATGTATCCAACATTACTTTTTTCATTTATAAGTATCTTGTTACCAATTTAGAATGACAACATTTACATTTACTTTTGTGGCCATGTTTACTTAAAAATAAGGTCAAATCTGACTCACATAATATTTATATTAATGACGTAAAGATCGTTGAACTGGGGATCATAGATACCGTCACAGCAACAGGATGCAGAAGTAAAACTTCTGAATAAATAGTTTTAAACATTATGCAGCTGATTTTAAACTGATTCAATAACTTCCTGCAGACATGTTTCAATGCAGCGTATGGATGAAGCTTGTTTTTGGTCCTGAAGTGTTTTTGCACAGTATGTTGGCACTAAGAGAGCCGTAGGATCAGACTGTGTGCTGCTGCCTCTCATCTTAATAAAGTGAAACCTTGTAAAACTGCTTCTGTATGTTGTCCAAAGAAACATGATGCACACTCTATATATATATACATATACATATACATATATAATGTGTGGTGACGAGCTCTGTTATACGCTCGTCTGTGAAGAGAAAAGAAGCAGAATAATAGTTTGGACAGTTTATGATACAGACGCTGGGTAACTGTTCCCAGATGTGTCGGTGTCCCGGCCCGCGGAGATGTCCAGTGGAGCTCCAGGACCGACTGACACTGCTCACTCATTTACACACTGATCCAGGATCTGTGTTTGCACTGTGAAACAGCATTTAGAGCACAAATATAAAACACTTCATTACTGGCAGGAGATTTTTTCATGTTGTAATAACAGATAATAATAATAATAATAATAATAATAATAATAATAATAATAATAATAATAATAATAAATATTAATATTAATATTGATACAATGATAATAATAATCATCATCATCAAAGGTATAATATATTAATAATAATGACAAATGAATAGTAATAACTGATAATAATAATAATAATAATAATAATAATAATAATAATAATAATAATAAATGTTAATATTGATACAATGATAATAATAATAATCACACGTATAATATAATAATGAAACATGAATAGTAATCATGCAATGATAATAATAATTTTACGAGTACAGCTGTCAGTCTGAGTCAGAATTGAAGGCATATTTTTATATTTAATAAAGCAGCAGCTCTTCTTCTCTCTGCTCCTGTCAGAGCGTTGGTCTCCCCCCGTCCCTGCACACACGTGGAGTTACTGCCCCCTGCTGGAGAGGAGAGCTGCTCACAGGAGGCCCAACATCTGAACTCACATCTAATAACACAACAACACAATCTTTATTATTATCATTATTTATCATTATTATGAATATTTTTTAAATTAATAATGTGGCTTCAAAACTCAGGAAGTGATAAAAGTTTATTCATAGTCAGAATCTTTTTATTGGATTTCAATAACTTTAAACAAGACACAAAAACTCAAGAACATTCAGACAAAGAGCTGCAGCTATTCTGATTCATCGTTTTCATGCAAAAATGTCTTCAAATGTGTTTTCAGCATCAAATGTGGTGATTTGCTGCTTTTGTCTGTTTTATTTCATATTAAAGTGACAGAACAAAATGTTTAAAGACTTCAGACTGTGAGGAACTGGGACGGACATGTCGAACCATTAACCTAGAAAATAATAATCTTCGTCAGGTGCCGCGTTACATTACAGCATGCTTCATCACAAACTGTTGGATATGTTAAAAATAGATATAATATATATATATTTATATATATATATTATATATATATATAAATATATATAGAGAGAGAGAGAGAGATATTTGTTTTATTTTTTAAAGACACCTGGAGTTTAGTTATAATAGTTTTTATTAATACCAATGTTTTTTCCAGCAGTCAAATCACAACAAGAGTTAACAGCTTTAAGCTACATGCTAATATCAACATGCTAACATTAGCTAATTAGCAGTAAACACAGACTGAGCTGAGGCTGAAGAATGTCAGTCGTTCTGTAACAAGTGTTGAACCTGATGAAACGTCAGATAATAAAGTGGTCAGAATTCAGCGGAACATGAAATATGACTTGAAATATGTGTTTTTGAGCCAGATTTCGTGTCATTGATTGCAGCAGTTATCGGAGGATAGTTTATCTATATGAACACATTCAGTGTTTGTGTCTCAGGTTTCTCTGTCGGTGTCCGTGTTGCTGCAGCTCGTCTCCTGCTCGCTGCCCTCCACGGCTGCAAACTTGACCTTCCTGTGCGACCTCTGCAGACACAAACACATCGTCTGCACACTCGCTGACACACAACCAGCAGAGATTCACGGCTTCACTCCTCAAGAGGCGTTTTATGAATCTGTGGAGCCATATGCTCATTTTGAGAAGTAATTTTCACAGTTGAAATCTTGTTTGATTGATTCTGTTCTGTGTTTTTATTAAAGATTCAGAAAAACACATTTTTGACTTTTATCTCAAAGAATTCCTGATTTATTATTTTTTTCCAGAGATTTCTGAGTTTCTTCTTGTACATTTTAATTTTCAGAGAATGTACAAGAGTTTTTTCTTGGAAATTACAAAAAAATTAAATGAAAGTGGAACATTTACCAGAAAAAACTCAGATATTGTCTGATATCAAATTGATAAATGAACAGAAAACAGCACCAAACTTATGCAAAACAAACCATGAATATTAAATCATATTATTAAATCAATATAGTCAAGAATTATTTTTCTCAGAGAATTCCTGATTTTCTTTCTTGCTAATTTATTATTTATTATTCTCAGAGAATGTTATATTCTTGTAAATGTGTGAGTTTTTTGTTGTATAATGATATAATGATGATAATGATACATAACACAGTAGGAAATATTTGAATGAGAAAAATAACAACAAATATTGAAGAAAAGATTAAAGAAATACATTCAAAATATTAATCTTAGAGAATTCTTGATTTTCTTTCCTTGCTAATTTATGATTTAATAATCTGAACGTTTTTTTTAATCTCAGACATTTTGGACGTTCTTTCTTGAAATTACCATCATCTTCGACAACACAGCGTCGTAAAAAAGTCAGATTTTATACATAATGTTTGAATCTTTTTGTGTGTTTTTTTGCACTCACCTGCTTCTCAGCGAGCCGTCGGGGGTATCGGGAAATGTCGTCGCGCCGCCGCTCAGCCCTCTCCCAGTCATCCGACCACAGCGGGCGGCGGTACTCTGACTGGCGGGACGTGATTCGCTGGTAGATGGCCTGGTTCTGACGGCCGACCAGGAGAAGCTCCTCCCTCCTCCTGTCAGTGTTCAGACTGAGGACGAAGATCAATACATACTTGGTTTGAACAGAGCTAAAGAAGAGAGAATCCGACACAAAGAGTCCTAATGAACCGTCATGTTGCTCTGCTTTAAAAAATGATGATATGTCACTGAACTTAATCATCCAACACCCAAAGCAACACTAACTTTTACTGATCAGGAGTGTTGGTGTCTCTGCTTTATTCCTGATTGTTGAAGTGGATTTATGATTTATGAGTCCCAGGATAAAGCACTTCTGAGAAGCTTTATAGCTCCTGTCAAGATTAAAGATTGTCCAGCCCCGTGTGAGGGCAGATAAATACCAGCGACTGTCACCACCACCACACATCCACATCCAGATCAATAATTCAGCAGCGTAACAGAGCAGGACTGGTCCCATCCATTATTTAAAGGTCCAACACGGCGCGCTGGCATCATCATAGCGAAGTTAAAGAGCTCCGTGGAGGAAAACTCCAGCAGGACACCACCAACAGTGCTGAACAAAAAGCTTTCAGTCGCTCGATAAACTCTGTGGAATATAAATGAGTTATTGTTAACATTGAAGGAATCCTGACCAGGAGAAGCTTGTGAGAGCTGCATAAGAAAAACTAAACAATTTTAAATGGTAGAGTTGAAGAGGAAAGAAGCTGCTCTGTAGTCTGGTGGTACAACAGCAGATACTTCTGTATGCAGGGGGGGGGGGGGGGGTCTGTGCAGCCACCTCACCTCACCACAGGTAAGATGTGTGTGCTGTGAGTTTAGGGGATCCTCTACTTCATCACGTAGTTGAACTTTAGAAACACAAGGTTTACTGATTGTTGATTGTATCAATTGACTAAAGTCAAGAACACAGAAATTGTGACAAATATTTCTTGCAACATTTTAGTAAAATGTCACTATATTATGAAACCGTCTGTGTTGAACATAAGTGAAAATGGAAGGCAAACATTGCTCTGTAGTTTGACCGTTTTAAACACAGACTCTCACCAAGGTATCGTTCTATCGCCTTTATTATTTTATGTGTTTACAGGAAGTTTAAAATCTGTAAACAGGAAGTTTAGAGTCTGTTAATAGGAAGTTTAGAGTCTGTTAACAGGAAGTTTAGAGTGTAAACAGGAAGTTTAGAGTGTAAACAGGAAGTTTAGAGTCTGTAAACAGGAAGTTTAAAATCTGTAAACAGGAAGTTTAGACTCTGTTAACAGGAAGTTTAGAGTCTATAAACAGGAAGTTTAGAGTCTGTTAACAGGAAGTTTAGAGTCTGTAAACAGGAAGTTTAGAGTGTAAACAGGAAGTTTAGAGTGTGTAAACAGGAAGTTTAGAATCTGTAAATAAGAAGTTTAGAGTCTGTAAACAGTAAGTTTAGATTCTGTAAACAGGAAGTTTAGAGTGTAAACAGGAAGTTTAGAGTCTATTAACAGGAAGTTTAGAGTGTAAACAGGAAGTTTAGAGTGTAAACAGGAAGTTTAGAGTCTGTTAACAGTAAGTTTAGAGTGTAAACGGGAAGTTTAGAGTCTGTAAACAGGAAGTTTAGAGTGTAAACAGGAAGTTTAGAGTCTATTAACAGGAAGTTTAGAGTGTAAACAGGAAGTTTAGAGTGTAAACAGGAAGTTTAGAGTCTGTTAACAGGAAATCTAGAGTCTGTAAACAGGAAGTTTAGAATCTGTAACTAAGAAGTTTTGAGTCTGTAAACAGGAAGTCTAGAGTCTGTAAACAGGAAGTTTAGAATCTGTAAATAAGAAGTTTTGAGTCTGTAAACAGAAAGTTTAGAGTGTAAACAGGAAGTTTAGAGTCTGTTAACAGGAAGTTTAGAGTGTAAACAGGAAGTTTAGAGTGTAAACAGGACGTTTAGAATCTGTAAATAAGAAGTTTAGAGTCTGTAAACAGTAAGTTTAGAGTGTAAACGGGAAGTTTAGAGTCTGTAAACAGGAAGTTTAGAGTCTGTAAACAGGAAGTTTAGAGTGTAAACAGGAAGTTTAGAGTCTATTAACAGGAAGTTTAGAGTGTAAACAGGAAGTTTAGAGTGTAAACAGGAAGTTTAGAGTCTGTAAACAGGAAGTTTAGAGTCTGTTAACAGGAAGTTTAGTCTGTAAACAGGAAGTTTCGAGTGTTAACAGGAAGTTTCGAGTGTAAACAGGAAGTTTAGAGTCTATTAACAGGAAGTTTAGAGTGTAAACAGGAAGTTTAGAGTGTAAACAGGAAGTTTAGAGTCTGTAAACAGGAAGTTTAGAGTGTAAACAGGACGTTTAGAATCTGTAAATAAGAAGTTTAGAGTCTGTAAACAGTAAGTTTAGAGTGTAAACGGGAAGTTTAGAGTCTGTAAACAGGAAGTTTAGAGTCTGTTAACAGGAAGTTTAGTCTGTAAACAGAAAGTTTAGAGTGTTAACAGGAAGTTTAGAGTGTAAACAGGAAGTTTAGAGTCTATTAACAGGAAGTTTAGTCTGTAAACAGGAAGTTTAGAGTGTTAACAGGAAGTTTAGAGTGTAAACAGGAAGTTTAGAGTCTATTAACAGGAAGTTTAGAGTATAAACAGGAAGTTTAGAGTGTAAACAGGAAGTTTAGAGTCTGTAAACAGGAAGTTTAGAATCAGTAAATAAGAAGTTTAGAGTCTGTAAACAGGAAGTTCAGAGTCTGTAAACAGGAAATTTAGAGTCTGTTAACCAATGAATGCAGAATCCAACCTTCACATTTTAGGTTATAACAATACGCTGATGATATAGCGCTGTCAGCCTCCTATATGAAGAGGACACTTCGGGGAAGGTCTGTATTTGAACCCTCTGAGACCCGCCAACATGACTGTCTTCAGGAGGCTGAAGCATCTTAAGATACTAGTATCACATGATAACTTAAGGAGTCCATTGGTACCAACCATGGTATGCTAGCTTGTCACAAAAGAAGCTAAATGAGGCGCCAAAGTTAGACTCAATTTTGGAGAGGGAAAAACTGGCATGGCCATATGGTCCCTTGACCATTCACCTCAAGATATCTGAATGTATGGTTATATGTCATGGTCGATTTCATCGAACATGCTGAGCCCGAACACAGCACGAGTATGTTGTTCTCACCTCCTCAGGTGGTACTGGTTCCGATGGTCCACAAGACCTTTTGAGCAAACTATGTCGGCCAGTTTGGTGGCGAGCAGGCAGTTGTCTCTGTCGATGATGGACAGCCGCTCGTCCTGCAGCTGAATCACACAAAACCAGGAGTTAAAACTGTCTGTCAAACACATTTAAACTTCCACATCATTAAGGCTGATTGACTAAGTGTGTGTGTGTGTGTGTGTGTGTGTGTGTGTGTGTGTGTGTGTGTGTGTGTGTGTGTGTGTGTGTGCGCGTGTGTGTGTGTGTGTGTGTGTCCACTGACCTGTACTTTTTTCAGTTTGAGCTGGATGTGAGCTGGTGTCCTCACTCCCTTATTGTCCACTACGGGCAGGGTGGAGCTCACCTGCAGGTAAACACAAGTAAGTCCAGCGCTATGATGTGATCCAACTCGGCAAACTGCAGCTACTCAGACCTTGATTTACAGATCTACAAATCTACAAATAATATGTAGATCCTCCAGTCATCCACCCCCCAGTCCTCCAGTCCTCCACCCCCCAGACCCCCATTCCTCCAGTCCTCCACCGCCCAGTCCTCTAGTCCTCCTCCCCCCAGTCCTCCACCACCCAGTCCTCCATCCCCCAGTTCTCCTGTCCTCCACACCCCAGTCCTCCACCACCCAGTCCCCCTGTCCTCCACCCCCCAGTCCTCCACCACCCAGTCCTCCTGTCCTCCACCCCCCAATCCTCCTGTCCTCCATCCTCCAGTCCTCCACCCCCCAGTCCTCCACCACCCAGTCCTCCTGTCCTCCACCCCCCAGTCCTCCACTACCCAGTCCTCCTGTCTTCCACCCCCCAGTCCTCCACCCCCAGTCCTCCTGTCCTCCACCACCCAGTCCTCCAGTCCTCCACCCCCCAGTCTTCCACCCACCAGTCCTCCACCCTTCTCTCCCCCCTCCTACCTTCCTGCGGTGGTGTTCGTAGTTGTTGTGGTCCCATCGCTGCTGCAGGTAGCGGTTGGTGATGGGCTTCAGAGGTTGGTAGGATCTGTGCATGTTGCAGCTCTGAAGACAAACTCGCACTCATTCACATAGTCCCAGTGTAACCCAGCAGGAGGGGTGTGTGTGTGTGTGTGTGTGTGTGTGTGTTTGCAGGCCTGGGGGGTTGTCGCCATGGAGATGTACACCTCTTTATCTCATTACAGCCAGATAAGGTTTCTATTAATTATTACTGAGCTAAGGAGGTCTGCACACACACACACGCACGCACGCACACACACGCACACACACACACACACACACACACACACACAAACACACACACACACACACACACACACACACACACACACACACACACACACACACACACACACACAACTACTACATCTACATCTACATCTAAGAGTATTATTGCTTTTTTTCAGATAAAAAAGTTTTATTAAGTTTTGTTTACAAGTTAAAATGATCATATAAAACAACACACTAATAATATACAACACGCAACATTAATTACACTAATTACACGAAACAATAACAATCTGTATGTTCTGTATGTTCTGTATATTATGTTCTGTATGTTCTGTATGTTCTGTATGTTCTGTGTATTATGTGTTGTATGTTCTGTATGTTCTGTATATTCTGTATATTCTGTATACATTCTGTATACTCTGTATATTATGTATATTATGTTCTGTATGTTCTGTATGTTCTGTATGTTCTGTGTATTCTGTATATTTTGTATACTCTGTATGTTCTGTATGTTCTGTATATTATGTATATTATGTTCTGTGTGTTCTGTATGTTCTGTATATTCTGTATATTCTGTTCTGTATGTTCTGTATGTTCTGTATGCTCTGTATATTCTGTATACTCTGTATGTTCTGTATGTTCTGTATATTATGTATATTATGTTCTGTGTGTTCTGTATGTTCTGTATATTCTGTATATTATGTTCTGTATGTTCTGTATGTTCTGTATATTCTGTATACTCTGTATACTCTGTATATTATGATCTGTATATTCTGCATATTCTATATGTTCTATATATTCTGTATATGCTGTATACTCTGTATATTCTGTATATTCTGTATACTCTGTATGTTCTGTATGTTCTGTATATTATGTATATTATGTTCTGTGTGTTCTGTATGTTCTGTATATTCTGTATATTCTGTTCTGTATGTTCTGTATGTTCTGTATGCTCTGTATATTCTGTATACTCTGTATGTTCTGTATGTTCTGTATATTATGTATATTATGTTCTGTGTGTTCTGTATGTTCTGTATATTCTGTATATTATGTTCTGTATGTTCTGTATGTTCTGTATGTTCTGTATGTTCTGTATATTCTGTATATTATGTTCTGTATGTTCTGTATGTTCTGTATGTTCTGTATATTCTGTATACTCTGTATACTCTGTATATTATGATCTGTATATTCTGCATATTCTATATGTTCTATATATTCTGTATATGCTGTATACTCTGTATATTCTGTATATTCTGTATACTCTGTATGTTCTATATGTTCTGTATATTATGTATATTATGTTCTGTGTGTTCTGTATGTTCTGTATATTCTGTATATTGTGTTCTATATGTTCTGTATGTTCTGTATGCTCTATATATTCTGTATATTCTGTATAATCTGTATATTCTGTATATTGTGTATAATCTGTATTTTCTGTATATTCTGTATGCTCTGTATATTCTGTTCTGTATGTTATGTATGCTCTGTATATTCTGTATACTCTGTATGTTCTGTATGTTCTGTATATTATGTATATTATGTTCTGTGTGTTCTGTATATTCTGTATATTCTGTATACTCTGTATACTCTGTATGTTCTGTATGTTCTGTATGTTCTGTATATTATGTATATTATGTTCTGTGTGTTCTGTATGTTCTGTATATTCTGTATATTATGTTCTGTATGTTCTGTATGTTCTGTATATTCTGTATATTATGTTCTGTGTGTTCTGTATGTTCTGTATATTATGTATATTATGTTCTGTATGTTCTGTATGTTCTGTATATTCTGTATACTCTGTATACTCTGTATATTATGTATATTATGTTCTGTGTGTTCTGTATGTTCTGTATATTCTGTATATTCTGTTCTGTATGTTCTGTATGTTCTGTATGCTCTGTATATTCTGTATACTCTGTATGTTCTGTATGTTCTGTATATTATGTATATTATGTTCTGGGTGTTCTGTATGTTCTGTATATTCTGTATATTATGTTCTGTATATTTTGTATATTCTGTATACTCTGTATATTCTGTATACTCTGTATATTATGTATACTCTGTATATTCTGTATATTCTGTATACTCTGTATATTCTGTATACTCTGGATATTCTTTATATTCTGTATATTCTGTATACGCTGTATATTCTGTATACTCTGTATATTATGTATACTCTGTATACTCTGTATATTCTGTATATTCTGTATACTCTGTATATTCTGTATACTCTGTATATTCTTTATATTCTGTATGTTCTGTATGTTCTGTATATTCTGTGTATTCTGTATATTCTCTATTCTCTGTATATTATGTATACTCTATATATTCTGTATGTTCTGTATATTCTGTATGTTCTGTATATTCTGTATATTCTGTATACTCTGAATATTCTGTATATTCTGTATACTCTGTATATTCTGTATATTATGTATATTATGTATGTTATGTATATTCTGTATACTCTGTATATTATGATCTGTATATTCTGTATGTTCTGTATATTCTGTATATTCTATATATTCTGTATACTCTGTATATTTTGTATATTCTGTATGTTTTGTATATTCTGTATATTCTGTATATTCTGCATACTCTGTATATTCTGTATACTCTGAATATTATGTATACTCTGTATGTTCTGTATATTCTGTATACTCTTTATATTCTGTATATTCTGTATATTCTGTATGTTCTGTATATTCTGTGTGTTCTGTATATTCTGTATACTCTGTCTATTATGTATATTATGTATATTATGTATATTCTGTATACTCTGTATATTATGATCTGTATATTCTGTATATTCTGTATGTTCTGTATGTTCTGTATACTCTGTATACTCTGTATATTCTGTATATTCTGTAATTTCTGTAATTTCTGTATAATCTGTATATTCTGTATAGTCTCTATATTCAGTATACTCTGTATGTTCTGTATATTCTGTATACTCTTTATATTCTGTATACTCTGTGTATTATGTATACTCTGTATTTTATGTATACTCTGTATATTCTGTATACTCTGTGTATTATGTATTCTCTGTATTTTCTGTATATTCTGTATACTCTGTATATTCTGTATGTTCTGTATATTCTGTATGTTCTGTATATTCTGTATACTCTTTGCATTCTGTATGTTCTGTATGTACTGTATACTCTGTATACTCTGTATACTCTGTATATTCTGTATGTTCTGTATTTTCTGGATAACTTTGTATATTCTGTATACTCTGTATATTCTGTATATAATGTATATTATGTATGTAATGTATATTCTGTATTCTTTGTATATTATGATCTGTATATTCTGTATATTCTGTATGTTCTGTATATTCTGTATATTCTGTATACTCTGTATATTCTTTATATTCTGTATGTTCTGTATGTTCTGTATATTCTGTGTATTCTGTATATTCTGTATACTCTGTATACTCTATATATTCTGTATGTTCTGTATATTCTGTATGTTCTGTATATTCTGTATACTCTGTATGTTCTGTATATTATGTATACTCTGTATATTCTGTATATTCTGTATATTCTGTATATTATGTATATTCTGTATACTCTGTATATTATGATCTGTATATTCTGTATATTATGTATACTCTATATATTCTGTATGTTCTGTATATTCTGTATATTCTGTATACTCTGTATACTCTGTATGTTCTGTATATTCTGTATACTCTGTATACTCTGTATGTTCTGTATATTCTGTATATTCTGTATACTCTGTATACTCTGTATGTTCTGTATATTCTGTATACTCTGTATACTCTGTATACTCTGTATATTCTGTATACTCTGTATATTCTGTATATTCTGTATACTCTGTATATTCTATATATTATGTATATTATGTATATTCTGTATACTCTGTATATTATGATCTATATATTCTGTATATTCTGTATGTTCTGTATATTCTGTATATTCTGTATATTCTGTATACTCTGTATATTTTGTATATTCTGTATGTTCTGTATATTCTGTATATTCTGTATATTCTGTATACTCTGAATATTCTGTATATTCTGTATACTCTGAATATTCTGTATATTCTGTATACTCTGTATATTCTGTATATTCTGTATATTATGTATATTATGTATATTCTGTATACTCTGTATATTATGATCTGTATATTCTGTATATTCTGTATGTTCTGTATATTCTGTATATTCTGTATACTCTGTATATTTTGTATGTTCTGTATGTTATGTATACTCTGTATACTCTGTATACTCTGAATATTCTGTATATTCTGTATGTTCTGTATACTCTGTATATTCTGTATCTTATGTATATTATGTACATTATGTATATTCTGTATACTCTGTATATTCTGTATACTCTGTATATTCTGTATACTCTGTATAATCTGTATATTATGTATATTCTGTACACTCTGTATATTCTTTATATTCTGTATGTTCTGTATGTTCTGTATATTCTGTATTCTCTGTATATTATGTATACTCTATATATTCTGTATGTTCTGTATATTCTGTATGTTCTGTATATTCTGTATATTCTGTATACTCTGTTTATTCTGTATACTCTGTATACTCTGTTTATTCTGTATACTCTGTATATTCTGTATATTCTGTATATTCTGTATATTCTGTATACTCTGAATATTCTGTATGTTCTGTATTTTCTGTATGTTCTGTATATTCAGTATATTCTGTATACTCTGTATATTCTGTATGTTCTGTATGTTCTGTATACTCTGTATGTTCTGTATACTCTGTATATTCTGTATACTCTGAATATTCTGTATACTCTGTATGTTCTGTATATTCTGTATACTCTGTATATTCTGTATACTCTGTATATTCTGTATATTCTGTATGTTCTGTATGTTCTGTATATTCTGTGTATTCTGTATATTCTGTATACTCTGAATATTCTGTATACTCTGTATGTTCTGTATATTCTGTATACTCTGTATATTCTGTATACTCTGTATATTCTGTATATTCTGTATGTTCTGTATGTTCTGTATGTTCTGTATATTCTGTGTATTCTGTATATTCTGTATACTCTGTATATTCTGTATGTTCTGTATGTTCTGTATGTTCTGTATACTCTGTATGTTCTGTATACTCTGTATATTCTGTATACTCTGAATATTCTGTATACTCTGTATGTTCTGTATATTCTGTATACTCTGTATATTCTGTATACTCTGTATATTCTGTATGTTCTGTATGTTCTGTATGTTCTGTATATTCTGTGTATTCTGTATATTCTGTATACTCTGAATATTCTGTATACTCTGTATGTTCTGTATATTCTGTATTCTCTGTATATTATGTATACTCTATATATTCTGTATGTTCTGTATATTCTGTATGTTCTGTATATTCTGTATACTCTGTTTATTCTGTATACTCTGTATACTCTGTATATTCTGTATATTCTGTATACTCTGTATATTCTGTATATTCTGTATACTCTGAATATTCTGTATGTTCTGTATTTTCTGTATGTTCTGTATATTCAGTATATTCTGTATACTCTGTATATTCTGTATGTTCTGTATGTTCTGTATACTCTGTATGTTCTGTATACTCTGTATATTCTGTATACTCTGAATATTCTGTATACTCTGTATGTTCTGTATATTCTGTATACTCTGAATATTCTGTATACTCTGTATGTTCTGTATATTCTGTATACTCTGTATATTCTGTATACTCTGTATATTCTGTATGTTCTGTATGTTCTGTATGTTCTGTATATTCTGTGTATTCTGTATATTCTGTATACTCTGAATATTCTGTATACTCTGTATGTTCTGTATATTCTGTATACTCTGTATATTCTGTATACTCTGTATATTCTGTATATTCTGTATGTTCTGTATGTTCTGTATGTTCTGTACATTCTGTGTATTCTGTATATTCTGTATACTCTGTATATTCTGTATACTCTGTATCTTATGTATACTCCTTGTATTATGTATACTCTGTATTTTCTGTATATTCTGTATACTCTGTATATTCTGTATATTCTGTATATTCTGTATATTCTGTATATTCTGTATAAATCAAATCAAATCAAATCAAATTTATTTGTATAGCCCAATATCACAAATTATACATTTTTCTCAGTGTGCTTTACAGACTGTACAGGTTACGACATCCTCTGTCCTTAGACCCTCACATCGCACAAGGAAAAACTTCCTAAAAGAAACCCCAAAATTAAAGGGGAAAAAATGGAAGAAACCTCAGGGAGAGCAACTGAGGAGGGATCCCTCTCCCAGGACGGACAGACGTGCAATAGATGTCGTGTGTACAGGATAAACAACATAGTACAAATACAACATTTGACAGCAATTATGTTGTGTTGGAAAAAAAAAGTAATAGTATACACTGTATATTATGATCTGTATATTCTGTATATTCTGTATGTTCTGTATATTCTGTATATTCTGTATACTCTGTATATTCTGTATACTCTGTATATTCTGTATAGTCTATTTATTTTGTATATTCTGTATACTCTGTATATTCTGTATAGTCTGTATATTCTGTATATTCTGTTTATTCTGTATACTCTGTATATTCTGTATATTCTGTATGTTCTGTATATTCTGTACATTCTGTATACTCTGTATATTCTGTATATTCTGTATACTCTGTATATTCTGTATACTCTCTATACTCTGCTTCTTCTCTGTCTTCTTCTACTAGTTTAAAGAACTACACGTTTTATAATGATGGTTTCCTCACACAACGTCAGTTGTGACAGCAAATATAGAAGAAAACCTAAAAATTTAAAAACACAAAACATGAATAATAAATGTTCTGTAAATAGAACTTGAACTCAACACAGTAAATCTCTCTGCAGCCAACTCTCTGAAGTTCAACTAACTCATTTTGTGTATTGTTGTAAATATAATTCTCAGGCTCACAAACAGAACATCAGCAAAATAATATATGTGTATGGTCGACTGTAAGTAATAAACTCGATGTAAACAGGAATGTAGTAAATGTAAATAATGACTATATGTAAATATAAAGAGTTTGTAAAACAATAAATAAATATATAAAGTGACAGTCTGACACATCTGAGGGGTCATGAAATGATTAATGGGAGAAGAAACTAAGGTCTGACACATCTGTTTTATAGTCAAATATTAATCATCTGAACAGTAATTTAATTTAGTTTAATTTAATTTAGTTTGATTTAATTTAGTTTAATTTAATTTAGTTTGATTTAATTTAGTTTGATTTAATTTAGTTTGATTTAATTTAGTTTGATTTAATTTAGTTTAATTTAATTTAGTTTGATTTAATTTAGTTTGATTTACGTTTCGAGGAGAGTCTGAGCTGGGAGACGTCTGAAGACTGAGACTGTTTCTCAGAAAGTTCTTCAGTTTCTTGTTCTTCTTAGTTTCTCTGAGAACGTGTTTGAAACGTCGGCGTGACGATCTGAATGTTACATGACAAGTGAAAAGCTTAAAGTTTGTAGACATAACACGCACCTTGGTAGCTGAGTGGTTACAGGGCATATAACCACAGCGGCCGGGTTCGATTCCGCCCGCAGGACCTTTTTGTTGTCACGCCTGTTTCTCCCCAAGCTCTACATGAGATCCACTTAATAAAGCGTATCTAATAAACACGCCTGCAGTGGACTTCCTGCCTGAAAGGTTCCAGACGTATTATGCAAACTTAAATTATATCGCTGAGTGAAATGACAAGAATATAAAACTCATTTTAATTCAGCTTCTCCTCTGAATACAGATATAACTGGAAGCCAGAGGCAGACTCAAAGACTCAACACTGCACCGAGGACACCATGTCCTTTGATTTCATCTGAGTGTGTGTGTGTGTGTGTGTGTGTGTGTGTGTGTGTGTGTGTGTGTGTGTGTGTGTGTGTGTGTGTGCAAGATTAATTGAGCATGTTTGCCACTGAGTGGGTGTGTGTTGTCTCCTCTTGCCGTGATGAAACGCCGTGGGGAATCCATTTATTTTGAAGTCTGATGATTATGCTATACAGTGGCGAGAGACAGGACGAACGAGAGACAATCGTCGAGGGGGGGGGGTCTGTGTTGCCTCAATGTAAATGAAGACAGTTTGTTTAATGTGGGGAAAAGCACTGATTGACTTGCAGCCTGTAATTATGCAAAGAGATAAACGTTTCCACACTACTGTGTCTTCATCAGAGTCCAAGAGGACAAGGACGCTGCTGGAGGAATGTTCAGGTTGCACAGATCATCTTCATTTAAGGACGTGGGGAGGGTCACAGTGGAGCAGAGTGGACGAGATGTTTTATATTATTCAACCAAAGAAACAGCCAAGTGTTGCCAAATCTTTGCCAATGAAAGAAGCTACCAGCTAAAGCTAGCAGGCAGGTAGATCCTTAGATCTGTCAAAGTCTGTGATGTAACTCTGACAAACTGCCTTTCTAAATCAAATCAAATCAAATCAAATTTATTTGTATAGCCCAATATCACAAATTATACATTTGTCTCAGTGTGCTTTACAGACTGTACAGGTTACAACATCCTCTGTCCTTAGACCCTCGCATCGCACAAGGAAAAACTTCCTAAAAGAAACCCCAAAATTAAAGGGGAAAAAATGGAAGAAACCTCAGGGAGAGCAACTGAGGAGGGATCCCTCTCCCAGGACGGACAGACGTGCAATAGATGTCGTGTGTACAGGATAAACAACATAGTACAAATACAACATTTGACAGAAATTATGTTGTGTTGGAAAAAAAAAAAAGAAATAGAAAGTTTGGATGAATCCAGGAAAATGTCAATAAGGCTTCCCGGTGTCCAGCAGGACCAGGTCAGCAGGCGCTGTCACGATTCATGATCCTGATGTAAACTTTATCAGTGGCAACCTGCCACATGAGAGACAGACACTCCGGGGATGATACCCCGGATGGTGAGTTAGTAACATACATTTACATAAATGCATACAGATAGAGAGGGAGAAGAAGAGAGGGAGAAGAAGAGAGAGGGAGAGAAGGAAGAGAGCAGGGAGGTGTCCCCCGGCAGTCTAAGCCTATAGCAGCATAACTAGGGGCTGATCCAGGGCAAACCTGAGCCAGCCCTAACTATAAGCTTTATCAAAAAGGAAAGTCTTTAGCCTACTCTTAAATGTGGAGAGTGTGTCTGCCTCCCGAACACAAACTGGAAGCTGGTTCCACTGGAGAGGAGCTTGATAGCTGAAGGCTCTGGCTCCCATTGTACTCTTAGAGACTCTAGGAACCACAAGTAACCCTGCAGTCTGGGAGCGTAATGCTCTAGTTGGTTTATAAGGTACTATGAGATCTTTAAGATATGCTGGAGCCTGACCTTTAATTGATTTGTAAGTCAGGAGAAGGATTTTGAATTCTATTCTGTATTTTACCGGGAGCCAGTGCAGAGCAGCTAATACAGGAGTAATATGATCCCATTTCCTTGTTCTAGTCAATACACGTGCCGCTGCATTTTGGATCAACTGAAGAGTCTTAACCGACTTTTTTGGACAACCTGATAACAATGAGTTGCAGTAATCCAGCCTTGAAGTAACAAATGCATGGACTAGTTTTTCTGCATCATTTTGAGACAGGATGTGTCTTATTTTTGCAATGTTACGTAGATGAAAGAAGGCAGTCCTTGAGATTTGTTTTATGTGGGAGTTAAACGACAGATCTTGATCAAAGATGACGCCAAGATTCCTTACAGTGGTGCTGGAGGCCAAGTTAATGCCATCCAGAGCTTCTATGTCATTAGAAAATGCGTTTCGGAGGCGTTTAGGGCCAAGTATAATAACTTCAGTTTTGTCTGTGTTTAACATCAAAAAGTTGCTAGACATCCAAGTTTTTATGTCCTTAAGGCATGCTTGAAGTTTAGCCAATTGATTGGTTTCATCTGGTTTAATTGATAGATATAATTGGGTATCATCCGCATAACAATGAAAGTTTATAGAGTGGTTCCTTATAATATTGCCCAAAGGAAGCATATATAAGGTGAATAGAATCGGTCCAAGTACAGAACCCTGCGGAACTCCGAGACTGACTTTGGCTGTCATGGAGGATTTATCGTTAACAAGTACAAATTGAGATCGCTCAGATAAATAGGACTTGAACCAGCTTAGTGCGGTTCCTCTTATGCCAACACAATGTTCCAGTCTCTGTAGTAGAATGTCATGATCAACAGTGTCGAAAGCAGCACTGAGGTCTAACAAGACAAGAACAGAGACGAGTCCTTTGTCTGAAGCCAATAGAAGGTCATTGGTAACTTTCACCAGTGCCGTCTCTGTGCTATGATGAACTCTAAATCCAGATTGAAAAACCTCAAATAAACTATTATTATGTAAAAAGTCACACAACTGTTTTGCGACTGCTTTCTCAAGGATTTTAGCGAGAAAGGGAAGATTAGATATCGGCCTATAGTTGGCTAAAATCTCTGGATCAAGACCAGGCTTTTTAAGAAGTGGTTTTATTACAGCTACTTTAAAGGATTTTGGTACGTAGCCAGATAATAAAGACAGGTTGATCATATTTAATAACGAAGTGTTAATTAAGGGTAAAACTTCTTTAAACAGTTTAGTTGGAATCGGGTCTAAAAGACAGGTTGATGGTTTAGACGATGAGATTGTTGAAGTTAGTTGGTTAAGGTTGATTGGAGTAAAACAGTCTAGATATATTTCAGGAGTTACAGATGTTTTTAAAATTCCAACAGTTGAAGTTAAGTCATTACCAATTGAGGTCAGGAGGAGATTAATTTTGTCTCTAATAATTATAATTTTATCGTTAAAGAAACTCATAAAGTCGTCACTACTGAGAGATATAGGAACAGAAGGCTCTGTAGAGCTGTGGTTCTCTGTCAGCCTGGCTACAGTGCTGAAAAGAAACCTGGGGTTGTTCTTATTTTCTTCTATTAAGGAAGAGTAATAAGCTGCTCTGGCATTACGGAGAGCCTTCTTATACGTTTTAAGATGATCTAACCAGACTAAACGAGATTCTTCCAATTTAGTGGAACGCCATTTACTTTCAAGATTTCTCGACTTTTGTTTTAGTTTGCGGATTTGTAAATTAAGCCATGGAGCTTTCTTTTTCTGTTTTATGATCTTCTTCTTAAGAGGAGCGACAGAGTCGAGTGTTATTCGCAGTGAGGCTGCAGCGCTATCAACAAGATGATTAATTTGGGAGGGACTAAAGTTAGCATTGGAGTCCTCTGTTATATTGATATTGAGTCCTGGTATTGAATCAAGTGCTGATGGAATCACTTCCTTAAATTTAGTCACAGCACTTTCAGATAAACATCGAGCGTAGGATATTTTGCCTACTGGCTTGTAGTCCAGTAACAGGACTTCAAAAGTTATTAAAAAATGGTCTGATAAAAGAGGATTATGTGGACATAATGACCATGCAAACATAATCCTGGTTGATTCACGCTTTAATTTCAGCTGGCAAGTGATTAACTTGTCAATCACCTCTTCCCACACAAAGAACAAACTTCTGTGGGGAAATGAAAAGCTATTTTCTTGCCCTTTCCCCCCAATAGACCATCATTTACAAAAGAGAAGTCTGTAAAACTGCGAACAAAGGTAAAATATTACTGTTTGTATTATGAATCTTTAAACTATGAGGATTTCTAGGAAAGCTACTTGTAACATCAACGTGAAGTCTATCGGTTCGGGTGTGGTAGGGTCAGGAAAAACGCGACACAAGCGCTAGAGGGGAGCGAGGCCCGACGGGCCCAGGTACCGTTAGCATAACAAACACTTAATTACCAGTTAAAACTAGCACTAGCTACCTAGCTAGCTAAGCAAGGTCCATCCATCCATTCATCGTCTACATCTTATCCGGGGTCAGGTCGCGGGGGCAGCAGCTCCAGTAGAGAACCCCAAACTTCCCTTCTCCGGGCCACATCCTCCATCTCCGACTGGGGGATCCCGAGTCCTGGGTCTTCCCCGGGGTCTCCTCCCAGCTGGACGTGCCTGGAACACCTCCCTAGGGAGGCGCCCAGGTGGCTCCTTACTAGATGAACCACCTCAACTGGCTCCTTTCAACGTGAAGGAGCAGCGGCTCTACTCCGAGTCTCTCCTGATGGCTGAGCTTCTCACCCTATCTCTAAGGGAGACGCCAGCCACACATCTGAGAAAACACATTTTGGCCGCTTGTACCCGTGATCTCGTTCTTTTCATGACCATAGGTGAGGGTAGGAAAGCTAAGCAAGGTGCACTCGTTATTCACGCTAACTGGATTATTTGTTGGGATGCTAATTTTGGCTAACGAAAAAAACATGCTTAAAACAAAAAAAAGATTGCGAAACCGAATGACTGCTAGCGTTAGCTTATCAGAAACCATGAACTGTATGCTTGCTGATATCAGTACAGTTTATATTAATACAAATATTCAAGAACCGCACTAATTTACCTCCAGGCTGTTTTCTTTTCCTATCACAGTAATTACGGTTGGTAAAGTCCTAAAGCTCCACTGAAATAATCCGACTGGACAACGGTAGAAACTGCTGAGGGCATTTTTCCGCTATAAATGAAAGTTTTTCAACTCGTGCCGTTTTGGGAACTGCTGTAAAAACACGACATGCATAGAGTGGAAAACACGTGAGGCAGCTCAGCAAACGCAAAACTCTTATCTTGTTATATTACTCCCCATCACTCCCCATTACCCCCCATTACTACCCCCACACGTCCCCCATTACTCCCCCTTACTCCCCATCACATCCCCCATTACTCCCCCATTACGCCCCCCATTCTCGCCCTTTTACTCCCCCATTCAATCCCCCCATTACTTTACTCCATTACTGACTCCCCATTAACTCCCCCATACTCCCCTCATCCCCATTACTTCTACTCTCCCCCCATTACTTACTCCCCCATTACTCCTCCTTTACTCTTACCCCCATCATCCCCCATTACTCCATTCATACTCCCCATTACTCCCCATTACTCCCCTTTTACTCCCCCATTCACTCCCCATTACTCCCATCACTCCCCTTTTACTCCCATCAATCCCCTTTTACATCCCCATCACTCCCCTATGCGTCCCATTAAATCTTACTCCCTCAGTACTCCCCTTACTCCCTCATACTCCCCATCACTCCCACATCACTCCCCTTTTACTCCCCATCACTCCCCTTTTACTCCCCATTACTCCCCATTACTCCCCATCACTCCCCTTTTACTCCCCATCACTCCCCCATTACTCCCCCATCACTCCCCTTTTAATCCCCCATCACTCCCCATTACTCCCCCATTACTCCCCATTACTCCCCATCACTCCCCATTATTACACCTTTATTATTATTGTCATGACTACAGTCTGTCCTTAATGAACACAGGGAGTCGAATAAAAATGTTATTTCAGCTCCTTCTGCAGAGGATATTGATTAAAAGTGTCAGATGGAAAGCACACACACACACACACACACACACACACACACACACACACATACACACACACTTGTTAGTAACAGGTAAGAGTAAAGGAGATAAGAAGGATGGAGATAGTGATGTCATGTCAGAAGCAACACTATCATATGCTTGTTGCCGGGGTAACCACTCTGATGTGTGTGTGTGTGTGTGTGTGTGTGTGTGTGTGTGTGTGTGTGTGTGTTTGTGAGAGAGTGCTAATTGATTTGCTCGTTAGTTGCTTGTTGTGTGCATGACAGGAATCCACGCTTCATCTGATCAAAAGTAAAAACTATTAAATTAGCTATTTTAATCTGTGACAAAAAACACCCTTTATGGAGTCACAGGAGTGCCATAAAAAATAATTTTATTTGTAAAATAATTTGTAAATATAGCGAGGAATAAATAAAAGAACAAATAAGTAAATACAATTTAGAAAATATAAAGACTAAAATTCTTTATTATTTTTTAACATTTGTATTGGTTTATTTTGCGTATAGACTTTCTTTATAACACTCCTATAACTCCATAGTTATTACATGAAATTCTTCCTGTTATCAAAAGAGAAATTATTATTTTTTATAACAAGAAAGATTATAACGTGATACATTTGTATGTTGTAATAACGTGAAAAACATCTTCTTATAACAATAAACTTTTCACATTTTTAAGTGATCATGGTTGCCTTTTTCTTTTCTGGCATGGCACTAATACGCTGCCCTACGAAATTGTACATTTATATTTATTATAGTATACAGTACACATACTGTTAATAAAATGAACAGTGTGAGTAAATCCCGTCCGCTGATCCAGATCCAGTCGGTGACTCCGGTCCAGTGTCTCCATTGATCCAGTGCTCCAGGGTTTGGTTGCATTGTACCTAACAGCCATTTAGCCCCACTGTGCTGTTCGTCTGTCTGTTGCTGTCTGTGTGTCTGTTTACGGGGGATAACGTTCACCTGGAAACTCTGGGAATATCACATCCACTCATGGAATACCTGGGATTAGTTCTATTTTCATCCAGGCCCGAGAACTGACTCCAAAATGTCGGTGTTTCCCGCTGCTTTGCAGTTTTCTCCCCGGGATGTGACCGTGTGATGGCTGCGGTCCAGTGAACTGGGAGCACGTTGACGGTTCAATCCACCCGTTTGGGAGCTTGTCTCTAACTGTTTTAACTGGGATTACCGGGACATATGGAGTGTACATGAACGGTGGTCGGATACGGATTTCAAACGGGGTAAGTGTACTGACACATGTGGAAGTTCGCTGTCTTGGTGGGATCCACTTTTTTTTTTTTGAAACGCGGGATAGCCTACTAAGCTATCCCGGGGGTTAGCTCAGCGGGCTAGCTGCTGTCTTTGTCTGGAGAGACCGGGGAGCTAAGGGGAATGCGTCCATCATCGGACACGTCCCCGTCTGACCTGCTTGTTTCCTTTTTTACCTGAGCATTTTGAACTGCTACATCAACACTCCTCTGTAACGTATTAACGTTATATATTAACACATGCGTTTCACTGTTTGTGTAACCGTTAGTCTCACGTTATAATGGCCGTTTGATATTAACCGTCCGTTTAAAGCGGTGCTGGAATGTTAAGCGTGTTTTCAAGCTATTGTAGGAAACTCCTGATCAGCAGTGGAAGTAGTTTCCACCCCCCCGTGTGTCCCGGTGTGTCGTTTGGCTGTAGTGTTGCTGAAAAACGAAAAACTGCTGGACAGCTGGGCTCAGGGAAGATTTAAACGCTTGTCCGATAATGGATCTATAGGGAGGCTGAAGCGCCGCATCGGTAATTGTCCATCACACGATAAATAGGACGTTAGGTCAACAGTTATACAAACAGTATGTCCAATCTTATACGTTTACTGTTATATCTGATTTGCCAACTGTAATGTCAGTTTGAATATGCGGGTGTAGTTCTTGTAAAATTGTTGTTTTTAGCTCAAAGTCACACGGAGAAAATCTCCCCATTAAAGCCAAAGCAGCCCCGCGTCCGATAATGGATCTCGTTAGCATCGTAGCGGGCCACAGTGGGCCTCGGGACTAGCTGCACAATTTGTGCTAAATACCATCATATTATTCGATGTGGCACTCTTATGCGGGTGTTATTGTGTGGGTTTGAGACTGATATTATTCAGCTAACGCCACTGTGAGATGTTATTAGTGTGTGTTAGCTTTGATGCTAAAGGGCAGTGAGACCCAGGGCCGACTAGCCTTCTGATTAATTCAGCTAACGCTAGCTAGGTTAGCTAGCTCCGTGGGAATGGTGTGTTCGCATCAGTTTTCTGTTTCTTTACGTGTGCAATTAGCCCCCGTGACCCCCCACAGAGTATTAGCATTTTAAACATTGCCTTTGTGTATTGTCTCCTCGACACAAACAGGCAAACATCCACTGGTCAGGAACGCGGCTCACGCAAATGCTAACTACGTGATATAAATAAATCTCTGATCTGGGTTACCAGGTTCAACTTTATTTATATTTTGCAGCACACTTTATACAAATGTTCGGGGTTTCGTTGCTGTTAGTCACACATACTACTTAGAATATGACATGTAGGCTTGTAAATAGCGTGATTGCATAACAAACTAGTGATTGAAGGCCTGTGACGTTATTTAATGTGAAGAAAAATACTTCTCAGTTATTCCATCAATGTGTGTGATTGTCATTTAAGCGTAAGTAAGCTCCACTTATCCACCTTATTGAAGGTGTTTGAACTCCATTTACTAGACACTGATTGAAGGGATTATATCTGTGAATGGACACATGAACAGGCAGTGTTTATCTCTCTAGTAAATCTGTTGACACATACAGGATATCTGTTAATCTTGTGGAGGTGCGTTGTGTAGGTGGCTCACTTGTTCTTGTGAACCATATGATTCAATCTGCTTATCCAGTAGGATACTCACTAAATTGTTGTGCTTTCTGCGTTGTGCACCAGTGAATTTGTGGCCCTGAGATTGGAGGTAGTTGTACATCATGATGAACAGGAACAGTTTCCTCCCACAGGCCATCACTTTTAATGAACACTTAAAATCAGTCCTGCACTAAAACATCCACTCACTTCCATTATGATTGTATTTTTACAGTTAAAATGCTCAACGTTTTAAAACGTGCACATATCATCATGCACAGCCACTGTCTACATAAAGCCCACATGTTGTATATTGTAGGTCTTTATATATTTATATGCATATACTACTTATCCACTCAGGGGTTTAAATCACAAGTATTATCACAATACGATATTATAATGATTTCTTTTATTTTGGGCAACACCATATTTGCCGATATCACGTCTGCCACGATGCGATTTGAATAAGGGTCCTGCGATCGATATGAGACGTAATCATAAATCCATTTAATGCAACCGGTTAAAACATATCGACTCACAAAAAACAGCTGAAGAATGATTTGACACTTACAGTCTTGGGCTCTTTCAGACATTTAAATGAAAAACAATTATTCTTTTTACTTGAAACACCAGAAATAGACCTCCTGTTGCTGGATGTCTGTTTGCTGTTGAGCAGCATGTCCCTTAAATGAGAAAATAAATGAGAAAAAATAATAAATAGCACTATGCATCATATATCACTACACATGATGGAACGATCCCTAATATCCACCCATTCAATATTTACTTCTTTGCACTTTTTTATATTGTTTACAACATACAGAAACACTTGACTTGTAGAGAGATTATATTTATCTGGTTGGTCATTGGTGCTTTTTATTAGGTCTTCAACTAACGATTATTTACAGCAAGAAGGTTCTGTGAGCGGCGAGAGGAGCCGACCACAAAGCACGTGGCCTGTGTATTACACCAGCAGGTCGACCCTGCATCGTTTATAGCATGTTAAGTATAAGACATGTAAGTTGGGGGTCTCATTTTAGTGCTTTTTACAACGGTTAAGTACCTAAATGGCAAAGAGCTACTAGCTACGTCACTTTGAAACTACGGTGGCTTAGGGCTGCACAATTAATCGATTATTAATCGCAAAGTGTATCGTATCGCACGACAGAGAGCAGGCGGTCCAAACGTAAACGCACTGACTTCAGGTGAAGGACAATTTTATTGTGACGCAAATATTTGTACATTAGCAGGAATGTAGCACAACATGAAAGTGAAATATTCTGTCCCTAAAATCAATGATTAATCGTGATCTCAATATTAATCAAAATAATGGTGCACACCTTTAGTCGCTCTATAGTCTCCAACATAATGCCCCTGGCTTAAAAATAAATGTTTTTCTATCATGTTTTTATTGTAGAATCAAACCTGAGCATTGTGCAGGGCTATAATACATAATAAATGAACATTTAACCAATAAATATATCCGTAGATTAGCAATTTGTCATGCTGCGTATCAAATTAAACTTGTTAAGATTTCCTTGTAAAGAATTGTTTGGGTCTCATGGTTTATCGATGGTATGGGATCCTCACTAAGAGGAGGTACATGGACAGGTACGGCTGTTTAGACCCGTGTCATTCAGCGGCAGCATATTTTAGTCTTACATTAAAATCTATACATAAAAAAACCTGGCAACAGAAATGTAGATAAATATATTTATATCTGTCCGCAGTCTAACAACAGGCTCAGGATCATCTGTGTGTTCAGTAAATATCTTCTTTCTCACCAAGCATGAGCAACACACAAAGCTGTAGTACGTTCACACACCTTTGTACCTCTCTGCTGTATTTAGACGTTTCTATTTTTGGTCGTGTTGAGGCCAAAGTTTGACCAGCAGTTAAACAACCCGGTGGAGACGAAGCAGCTCGACAGAGAACACGCCGTCCACCGCCTGTACGCACTCTCAGGATTTATGTTTCACTTAGAAATGGACCCGTTTCTCAGAAACATGCCAGAGATGGAAGGAGATAAAGGCCAGGGCGGTGCAGATGTTTGGGCGGTGCAGATGTTTGGGCGGTGCAGATGTTTGGGCGGTGCAGATGTTTGGGTGTTAACTGCAGTTTTGTTGCCTCTGCTGACCGCTGACTGAACCTCAGGGTGGGACAGAGCTGGGTGGATGTAGAACAAGTGCGGGGCTCGGCAATATGGACAAAATGATCTATCCTGATTATAGATGATCTGGATAACAATATATATCGCCATATAGCATGTTGTCTATATGAAAGAACCACATGATAAAGCCTGTTTTTGTCCTGTGTGAATTAAATACTTGAAAAATGAACCATTGAAAATAATATACGATGATGCTTTATTGTCAGCCCAAGTTGACATTCTTCTTGCATCACAGCAGCTCCAGTTGCAACATCAACAAAGACAAATATTCAAGGCAAGAAACAGACATTTAATATGACATTATAATCCCCGAAGACAATATATTGAAAACCCTTCAACCTACATTTGATCTTGGATTAAACTCTTTCAGTTTTATTACATCTAAAGCCTCAATATGTTTTTATAACCGTCTGGTTCATACAGTTGCTTCCATTTTCTATTTGTCTGTGTTCTTCAGTGTATTTCCGTTCCAGTTGGTATTTGAAAGGTCAAATATAGTCTGACATGTAAGGCACTTTAACCCTTAAACACCTAAGCCTCAAAAGCCTCAACATTTCCGTCTGGACTTTTTTGCTTATTTTGACTATAAAAAGGCCAGAAAATGTCCTGTGAGTGCTTTTGCCAAGAATACCTGGAACTTATCTGGCAGTTATTTACAATTTATTGCATGTTATGAGATTGTAATAACAGTTTAAAAATGAAGAGCAACACAAAAGCGAACAACGTGAACAAAAAACACTGCAATTGTACATGAATAAGAGATTTAACATGTTACATTTGAAGTTTGAAATGTATACAACTATTTCCAGTTGAAGTTTTGAGTCTTTTACTCTTAAATCTGCAGAAACAGGTCATAAAATGGAAAATATGTTCAGACGTTTTTCCCCACACAGGGTAATTCTCTCCTCTCTGAGTGTCCCTTTCACATGCAGAGGTCTTGGTGGTAATGCCAGTGACTGTTTCTGTCTACCTGCAGACACAGGCCCACATCACAGTCCTCACACTTCCAGGCAGTGTTCCTCTTGCAGAGTTTAGAGCTTGAAGTCGATGGTGTAGCCGTTCATGACAGCAGGCACAAAAAACTTCAGCCCCCACTTTGTTGGCTTGGCCTTCATGTACTGCCTGATGCTGAGCCTGGCCTTGGTACCAACCATCCTCTTGTCCACTGCAAGGTGCTGTCTTGGGTGGTAGATGGCCTTGCAGTTCATGCATATCATTTCCATGAGAGGTCTGACCCGGTGGAGGTGGTCACAATCCTCGGTGCCCATTTTCTGATCATTTTTCTCTGGGTCACTCATATGAAGATTAGATCAAATGGCCATGAACTGTCCTGTACAGTCTGGGGACATGACAGTGGCAGGGAATAACACATGGAAAATGGTTTGCTTACACCAAAAGTTGCTCATCTTTCTGCAGGTCCAACACTGACCTGTACAGCAACATGCCTGTGAACTTCTTCATTTCTTCTGGAGTTATTTCAGTCCAGATGAACTTTCTCCCTCTCTCCAGGCTTTTGGCTGCATTCTTGTTTGTGTATTCACAGAGGAGTTTGAAAACTGCAGCATCAAAGTGGGAATAAATGTCACCTGGTGCTGGGTTTCCCATATCGAGAGGGAGTTGGACACCTGGGGTGGTTGAGGGACTCCATCGGGCTCTGCCTCAGTCTGCCATCTTTGATGATGTGATGAGGGGCTTCTGTGTCTGACAGCATCACCAGATCATCCAGCATCCCCACAGCTTCTCTCTCTACAGGCCTGAATGTGATCTCTGGTGACACCTCGTGATCTCTGGTGACACCTCCTCATCTCCAGCTCCAGCCTGCTCACAGCCTCTGCTAGGACGCAGGCTACTTGAAGAAGACGTGCACAATTACGCATATAAAGTACAATTACACACCTAGTACAACCTTACAAATCAAATCAAATGTATTTGTATAGCCCAATATCACAAATTATACATTTGTCTCAGTGTGCTTTACAGACTGTACACAGTCAGACAGGTTACGACACCCTCTGTCCTTAGACCCTCGCATCGCACAAGGAATAACTTCCTAAAAGAAACCCCATAATTAAAGGGGGGGAAAATGGAAGAAACCTCAGGGAGAGCAACTGAGGAGGGATCCCTCTCCCAGGACGGACACACGTGCAATAGATGTCGTGTGTACAGGATAAACAACATAGTACAAATACAACATTTGACAGAAAGTGATGTGTTGAAAAAGAGAAAGTTTGGATGAATTCAGGAAAATGTCAAAAAGGCTTCCTGGTGTCCAGCAGGATCAGGGCAGCAGGCACAGCCACGATTCATGATCCTGACATAAACTTTATCAGTGGCAACCTGCCACATGAGAGACAGACACTCCGGGGATGATGCCCCGGATGATGAGTTAGTAACATACATTTACATAAATGCATACAGGTAGAGAGGGAGAAGAAGAGAGGGAGGGGAGGAAGAGGAGGAGAGAGGAAGAGAAGGAAGAGAGCAGGGAGGTGTCCCCCGGCAGTCTAAGCCTATAGCAGCATAACTAGGGGCTGATCCAGGGCAAACCTGAGCCAGCCCTGACTATAAGCTTTATCAAAAAGGAAAGTCTTTAGCCTACTCTTAAATGTGGAGAGTGTGTCTGCCTCCCGAACACAAACTGGAAGCTGGTTCCACTGGAGAGGAGCTTGATAGCTGAAGGCTCTGGCTCCCATTGTACTCTTAGAGACTCTAGGAACCACAAGTAACCCTGCAGTCTGGGAGCGTAATGCTCTAGTTGGTTTATAAGGTACTATGAGATCTTTAAGATATGCTGGAGCCTGACCATTAATTTCTTTGTAAGTCAGGAGAAGGATTTTGAATTCTATTCTGTATTTTACCGGGAGCCAGTGCAGAGCAGCTAATACAGGAGTAATATGATCCCGTTTCCTTGTTCTTGTCAAGTTGCAGTAATCCAGCCTTGAAGTAACAAATGCATGGACTAGTTTTTCTGCATCATTTTGAGACCGGATGTGTCTTTTTTTTGCAATGTTACGTAGATGAAAGATTTGTTTTATGTGGGAGTTAAAAGACAGATCCTGATTAAAGATGACGCCAAGATTCCTTACAGTGGTGCTGGAGGCCAAATTAATGCCATCCAGAGCTTCTATGTCATTAGAAAATGCGTTTCGGAGGTGTTTAGGGCCAAGTATAATAACTTCAGTTTTGTCTGTTCAACATCAAGAAGTTGCTAGACATCCAAGTTTGTATGTCCTTAAGGCTTGAAGTTTAGCCAATTGATTGGTTTCATCTGGTTTAATTGATAGATATAATTGGGTATCATCCGCATAACAATGAAAGTTTATAGAGTGGTTCCTTATAATATTGCCCAAAGGAAGCATATATAAGGTGAATAGAATCGGTCCAAGTACAGAACCCTGCGGAACTCCAAGACTGACTTTGGCTGTCATGGAGGATTTATCGTTAACAAGTACAAATTGAGATCGCTCAGATAAATAGGACTTGAACCAGCTTAGTGCGGTTCCTTTTATGCCAACACAATGTTCCAGTCTCTGTAGTAGAATGTCCTGATCAACAGTGTCGAAAGCAGCACTGAGGTCTAACAAGACAAGAACAGAGACAAGTCCTTTGTCTCTGATGCCAATAGAAGGTCATTGGTAACTTTCACCAGTTCCGTCTCTGTGCTATGATGAACTCTAAATCCAGATTGAAAAACCTCAAATAAACTATTATTATGTAAAAAGTCACACAACTGTTTTGCGACTGCTTTCTCGAGGATCTTAGCGAGAAAGGGAAGGTTAGATATCGGCCTATAGTTGGCTAAAACCTCTGGATCAAGACCAGGCTTTTTAAGAAGTGGTTTTATTACAGCTACTTTAAAGGATTTTGGTACGTAGCCAGATAATAGAGACAGGTTGATCATATTTAATAACGAAGTGTTAATTAAGGGTAAAACTTCTTTAAACAGTTTAGTTGGAATCGGGTCTAAAAGACAGGTTGATGCTTAGACGATGAGATTGTTGAAGTTAGTTGGTTAAGGTTGATTGGAGTAAAACAGTCGAGATATATTTCAGGAGTTACAGATGTTTTTAAGGTTCTGGAGGTTGAAGTTAAGTCATTACAGATTGAGGTCAGGAGGAGATTAATTTAGTCTCTAATAATTATAATGTTATCGTTAAAGAAGCTCATGAAGTCGTCACTACTGAGAGATATAGGAACAGAAGGCTCTGTAGAGCTGTGACTCTCTGTCAGCCTCAGTGCTGAACAGAAACCTGGGGTTGTTCTTATTTTCTTCTATTAAGGAAGAGTAATAAGCTGCTCTGCATTACGGAGAGCCTTCTTATACGTTTTAAGATGATCTAACCAGACTAAACGAGATTCTTCCAATTTAGTGGAACGCCATTTACTTTCAAGATTTCTCGACTTGTTTTAGTTTGAGGATTTGTAAATTAAGCCATGGAGCTTTCTTTTCCTGTTTTATGATCTTCTTCTTTAGAGGAGCGACAGAGTCGAGTGTTATTCGCAGTGAGGCTGCAGCGCTATCAACAAGATGATTCATTTGGGAGGGACTAAAGTTAGCATTGGAGTCCTCTGTTATATAAGAGGATTATGTGGACACACTGATACACTTTCAGTTTCAACACCATATCCCAGAACAAGGTCCAGAGTGTGGTTTAAACAGTGAGTTGGTTCATGTACATTCTGACTGAACCAGTGGATCTAATATTGAGATAAATGCATTATTAAGGCTGTCACTATCAACATCCACATGAATATTAAAGTCACCTACAATAATTACTTTATCTGTTTTAAGGACTAAACTTGATAACAATTCTGAGAATTCAGATAGAAAAAGTAGAATACGGACCAGGAGGGCGGTACACAGTAACAAATAAAACTGGCTTTATTGTTTTCCATGTTGGGTTTGAGAGCGTAAAAACAAAGCTTTCAAAAGAGTTATAGTTTAGACTTGGTACACTGTTCTAAACAAGTCACCACGCAATACAAGTGTTGATTTACATACCGTCTTGCTTCCATTTTAATTAAATTCGCAGTTTTCCGGCTCTATTTCTCCGCGGTGTTGTTTGTGTTTCTCCAGCGCTGTGTGTGTATTCGCTCAAAACAAAGGCGCTGTTTCGCGATATATGCTGTAAAGCGCAGAGTCTCAGCTTTTAGAAACCATTGGAATTGTTTCAATAGCGCAAACCCTGACGTAATTACGGTCATCCAAAATGTTGCGTGTGCGTGGACTTTAGCACGTGACGTGACTTCCAGATTTGGTAGCAGAACACTAGGTTCCCATGTTTCCTCACGTTGTGCAGTTAAAGCTCTGCAGTGTGCTGACGGAGCTGCACGCCCGCTGGCTGGATAATCAATAAGATGGAGTGTCCTCTGTGATGTCAGGTCGAGAGTCCTGATGGATGCGGGCGGAACATGGCTGCTGAGACAAGCGGCTCACTGTTCATGTCCTAAATTACAGCCAGAGGTGAACAAATCGGCTGCCTTGGCAATTTGTTTTTGTGTCCGTCATAAAAAGTGTAGAGAGAAAAAGAGACAGGACACATTTAGAAAGAGACAGATTACAAGCATCAAGGTCCTGGACTCTGTTCACTCCAGCGTTTCTAACGACAACATGTTTGGACAGAAATCGCCTGATTGGTGGATTCGCTTGTTGAAGTGAAGCAAATCTTTGCTGCGCTTTTGTGTAGAGTTCAACTTTCACAAACATTTGCACCTTTGATCAATAGCAAACATCAGACAGAGCTGACCTTGTGAGTCCTTACTAGGGATGTCACCGTCACACACATTTAGTAGTAGATGCCAACACCAGTGAAATTTCACAATGATATTACAGTAAAAAGCAAAACAATAAATCCTTTGTACTTAAAAATACACTTTTATTACGTTAGGGAGTTTAACAGGTCATAATTCCCTCCATCTATTTTATATTGCTGTGAAAACTATTCATTCGAGTTTCTCATCAAAGACTTAATTTTACAAGATAACATTTGAACACGTTATGATAACGCTATAATCTACAGTTACCCAATAGTCATTTCTTCTGAATAGAGCTTGAACGCACCAAAATAAAACTCTGGCACCTTGCTCCACCTGCTGCTAACAGCTAATGTTAGCTAGCTCTCCTGCCGGTTTCAATATGGATTTGTAGCATTATCAGGTAAATCTAGGGTTCCTGGTGAGTTTAGTGCGTCCCAAACACGTTTTCTATCGTCCCGGGACGCCAAACTCATTTTGCTTTTCCAACTTCTGGTCTGACTTAGGCATTGAACTTGCTGGCCACCATTACACACCATTCACATTACTGCCACTCTAACAGTTTACTATGACACTCACTATACCATTTATACACCTTTTACTTTACTGTTAACATCGCCCTGTCTTCTTTTTACCTGCCACTCAATAGATTAGCATTGTTTGTTTTAGCCGGTGAGAGATGCTAATCTTATAGCCACTTCCATGTTTTACCAGCATTTGGCTGGTAAATGGTGCTAATTTTGTGCCCTGCTAGAAATGCACCTACGCACAAATATATTATATTTTATAATAATTCCCATGTATGATTCTCAGAGTAATCGCCGTGACCGGCTCTTCTGCACTTTGATAATACCATTTATAGCTGTTAATTACAGTTATAAAAGGTATTAATCAAGGTGCAGGTGTTATTTATTGGGTGGCAACTTAGGTTCCCGACTGCCCTTTGATACTGTGTAAAATCTTTAAATATATATATATATTTAATACAATTTATTTAAGTAGGGGTAAAAATGAAATAGATGCATCTTGATGAATCGTCATTAGACTACACACTTGCTAATCTATAAATATTTTAATATATCCATCACTGCTAAAGGATTTATAAAAAGGCGAAGCTATAAAAAGTGTAGCAGCCATTAATCTTTAAACCCTACCGCTGTATTTTTTACAGCTTTAAAAGGCGTGACACTGCTGAAACTCACTTGACGCACTGATAACCACGATTACATTTGAACAAGGTCGTGCTGGACCCGACCCCAAGGCACTTCATGGTCGGGTTTGTCTCTCAGGCGTTTTGATATTAGAGGTCTCATTGTGTCGCTGCTGCAGTTTGTGGGTTCTTGTTTTGTTTTTTCCGGCCTGTCTAGGACTCACATTTTATGGCATGATAAGCATGTGACACTGCTCAGATTTTAAAATGGTATTTATTTTTAACCCTGAACAGCAATGATGTGTATCAGCCCTCTCTGTGATCTACTGACACAAAAGTTCTTGTGACAAAATGTTTCTTTCCCCAGATATTAACATTTAGTTTAAAGTCTGATTTCATATCATTTGTAGGCCTCACAGGCACCTCGATGCTAAGGTTTACAGAAAGTCTTCTCACATTCACGTGCTGAAACAGGATGCAGGTGTTTCCACAGCTTACAGTGGCCGATCGGTATCGGTTATATTGAGTGGTGTTGGGATGACGTATTTTTGTAGACCGACCCTGAAGGTAGCATCACTGGTTCCCTCCACAAACAGCCAACGCAATTTTAACATTTGATTTTGCATTACTGCTGAAATTAATCTCTGACAAACAAACATTTAGGATACTTACACGTCTCCAGAAGTAAGAAGCTAGCGTTCGGCTATAAATTAAGTACAGCAGGTCACATGACTTCACGTCACCACCGCTAAGCTAACGGTGGCTAATATTTGGCATGATGACGTTTAGTCTCATTTAGACACTTGTTAGTAACCGGCATTTTAAAAACTCAGAAGCTTCACTAGTGGGGCTTTTACTGACTTATTTTATGTAGAACAAAACG
>NC_041360.1:25749146-25799146 GCF_900634415.1 Cottoperca gobio
TAAGACTAGTAATTGTATACTATGTATAATATTAATGTATTAGTAATAATATCATCCATCCATCGTCTACATCTTATCCGGGATCGGGTCGCGGCAGCTCTAGTAAGGAACCCCAATCTTCCCTTCTCCGGGCCACATCCTCCAGCTCCGACTGGGGGATCCTGAGGCGTTCCCAGTGAGGAGATATCATCTCTCCACCGAGTCCTGGGTCTTCCCCGGGGTCTCCTCCCAGCTGGACGTGCCTGGAACACCTCCCTAGGGAGGCGCCCAGGTGGCTCCTTACTAGATGAACCACCTCAACTGGCTCCTTTCAACGTAAAGGAGCAGCGGCTCTACTCCGAGTCTCTCCTGATGGCTGAGCTTCTCACCCTATCTCTAAGGGAGACGCCACCCGTCTGAGGAAACACATCTCAGCCGCTTGTACCCGTGATCTCGTTCTGGTCATGACCCAGCCTTCATGACCATAGTAATAATATGTATAATATTAATGTATTAGTAATAATATTGAGGGGGGGGAACCTTTTCCTATCAAGGGCCATTTTACAACATCCTTCGAGGGCCGTATTAATTATTGAACTCATAACTTCTGCACATTGTTTTTAAAACACATTCATTTCACTTTTCTTTATGCTAAATGCAAAAAAGCAACTTTTGTATCCTGTATCTTCTGTTTTATTATAAATCTTTATTAGTCCCACAGCGGGGACATTTATCTCGTCACAGCAGAAGAACATGAAGTAAAAAGGCAGAACACAATAATTAAATAGAATAAAACATAATATAAGTACTAAGTGGTATAAATAAAGTGAGTATTGCACATGGCAGTGATAACTGCACAGCAGTGGTGGGACAGTGTGTTCTTGGTGGGGGGGTCTACCTCTCTATCTGTCCATGTTTGTATGTTCCGCTCTGCAGAGAGCTGCTCGTTGGGCCAAACTCCACCGAAGAGCGTTAACTTTATCCAAACACTCGTCCTGTCAGCTCGTGCAGTTCGGCATGTCTCGTGTTTCACCGCAAGTACGTCCGCACAAACTCGACACACTGGCCTTTAACTTCCTCAAAGAAATAATCGTTCGTCCGTTTCTCCTGGAACATTCCGCATCCAGCTTTCTCTGTTTTACACTCGCCACGCTGCGTTCACTGAGGTCAATGACTCTCGTTTAATATTGAAGTTTGACATGACGTGACCACGTGATGACACGTTCCACTCGTGTTGTGTTCAGGGACCCTGACCAGGAAAAACAGTCGCCGGGTTTATTCTAGTCTAGATTATTATAATGTTTTTCTAGTGGATTTCTTTGTGTGTGTTTATGAATGACCTCGAGGAGGTTCCCCACCCCTGCTCTAAACAAACACTGTGAAGGTGTCACTTTGGGCTAATTTCTCACAATTAAATACATTTAATGTAATATTATATAACATACAGTACATTACTGTAATGTTAATGCACAAGTAATAATAATCTAATGATATAATCTTATTGCAGGACTTTTACTTGTAACTTGTTCACAGGGTGGTATTAGTACTTTTACTGCAGTAAAGTGTGTGAATACTTCCTCCATCACCTCCACCACTCACCTAACAGCAGCTGGTTCCTGTTGTGCAGGACGTTACTGAGGTACGGAGACACGACGATCTCCACCAGACGCTCCAACTGGTAATACTCCAAACTGGGAGCGCCGGCGTCGTGGATCCCCTGACGGAGAGAGTGTTTATTGTTTTATTATAGTTTTATATTCTATGTAAGGAAATACAAGTTGTTTCTCTTTATTAAGTATTAAATATAAATTACATATTAGTTCATTACAATAAAACTGAAATTAGTACTTAAAATAAACTTTATTATATATAAAACGTGTCGTCAGTTTAATTGCGATGAACTAATGTCGTGTTCTACAGGTTTTGTACGAACATTTGTAATTTAATAAAGTTGTGAAAAAGTTAATTAAAAAAACAAAATAATCTTTATTTCCTTTATTGTGGGCATCGAGCGGCGTTCATTATATTTATTTATAAATGCCAAAACCTCCCATGGAGACGGACTAGCGGCGTCACGAGAACAGAAATGTAGTGGTCGAAACAATCTAACCATCTAATCATCGAACATCTGTTTTATATTCATCTTCAAACAACTGGAATTATTCAAGTTTCTCACCAAAAACTACGTTTTACGAGATGACATTTGAACACATCATCATCTTCGCCCAATAATAATCTTTACTGAATAGATCTTGAACGCACCATAATGTAACTCTGTGGAACCTCCGTTAGCGGTTATCTCCGAATTTAGCCAAGCAGGACTGTGCTGCCAAAAGCTAACAGCTAACGTTAGCTAGCTCTCCAACGTACAAACGTGTGTGTGTGTTTACCTGCAGCACCAACAGCATCTGTGTGACAGGTGGGGGGGACGCAGGCTGCAGCTCTCAGAGTTTCCTCCAGGTGGAGCTTCAGCAGCACGAGGTCTCTAAAGGCCAACAGAGCCATCTGCCTCACCGTCAGCTCCTGACCCTGAACACACACACACACACACACACACACAAACACACACACACACACAGTAAGATACACCTCTGCAGTGTTTTACTTCAGAGCTCAGCGAAATAATCCCCTGACCTCTCCAATCAAATGATCACAGATTATTTAAAGATTTGAACCTTAATTCCTCCTGACCCTGAACACACACACACACACACACACACACATCTTAGTTCAGCGTGTTAGAGAGCAGTTAATATAATTTAATAGAAATGAAACAGAAGCTGTGACTCTGACCTGCGCTGCCACTTTTTCTAGAAGAGGAAAAATTATAATAATGAATCAAATGTCTTTTTCAGGTTATTTAAATGTTTAAATGTTTAAGAGAGTGTGTGTGTGAGTGTGTGTGTGTGTGTGTGTGTGTGTGTGTGTGTGTGTGTGTGTGTACCTGGACGGGGTAGAAGATGGCCTGCAGGCTTGGAAGGATCTCTGCAAAGAATCTGTCCCACATGTCGGCGAGGACGGCGAGCTGCTCGTTACCTAACGGGGGTGGGGGGCGCACATACAAACCGGTTACCATGGAAACACACCACATTACTCCACAATGCCACCGAGGAGGAAGTGATGTCGTTAAAACGTATTTAACGATTCTGTTTGTTTTGCTGTCTGTAAACACGAGCGGGCCCATGCTTGGTGTTATTACATTACACGGAGAGCAAAAGCATTGTGGGTAATATCAGAGGGGTTAGTGTGAAGCGACCTAACCGGAGAACACGCTCAGCGAGTTTAGAATCCTAATATAATTATAAGAAGAAGAAGAAGAATGGAGAAGAAGAAGAAGAAGAAAGAAGAAGAAGAAGAAGAAGAGAAGAGAAGGAGAAGAAATAAGAAGAAGGAAAGAAAGAATAACAAGAGAGACAGAGACACCGAATAAGAAAAGCACAATCGCCTCAAGTCAGCCTCCTCCTAAAGAAGAAATAACTCATCCTCTGAACGCCTCCTAAGAACGCAGAAGAAGAAACGACGAAAGTCAAAGGGGACGAAGGCGCAAGAAGAAGACGAAGCATCCTCCTCCCCTCCTACCCTAATCCTCCGGCGACTCCTCTCCTCTCCTCTCCTTCCTCCTCCTTCTCTCCCCGCCTGTCCCTCCTCCTCCTTCTCGCCCCTACTCGCTCATGAGGATCATAACAAGAATCTAGAAGAATAAGAATAAGAGACGAAGCGACAAGACTAACTTCTTTCAGACCCCACACCGATTCTCACAAACCTACATCATTCCAACCTCATCGACCTCTGTCACAGCTGGTCTGACACACCCACACACACACCCACACCACACACACACACACACACACACACACACACACACACACACACACACATTAATATATATAGTATATATTCTTCATGTGCAGAAATAAAGATTCTGTGAGTCATTAATAAAATACGTTTTATCTGTTCAGATCTGAGCGACAGGAAGTAAAACTAAATAAAGATTCTTTACTAAAGTAAAAGTACAGAAGTGTTCAAAATATACTTAAAAAAACAAAAGTAAAAAAAGTACTGATGTTCAGAACAGCTGGTAGACATTGGACGTGAGAAACGCAGCAAAGTAATGAAATATGTTATTTAAGCTTCATGTAGGATCCACACTCGTCCTGCGTCTCTCAGTCAGACAGAACATGTAGGATCCACACTCGTCCTGCGTCTCAGTCAAACAGAACATGAAGGATCCACACTCGTCCTGCGTCTCTCAGTCAGACAGAACATGAAGGATCCACACTCGTCCTGCGTCTCAGTCAGACAGAACATGTAGGATCCACACTCGTCCTGCGTCTCTCAGTCAGACAGAACACGAAGGATCCACACTCGTCCTGCGTCTCAGTCAAACAGAACATGAAGGATCCACACTCGTCCTGCGTCTCTCAGTCAGACAGAACATGAAGGATCCACACTCGTCCTGCGTCTCAGTCAGACAGAACATGTAGGATCCACACTCGTCCTGCGTCTCTCAGTCAGACAGAACACGAAGGATCCACACTCGTCCTGCGTCTCAGTCAAACAGAACATGAAGGATCCACACTCGTCCTGCGTCTCTCAGTCAGACAGAACACGAAGGATCCACACTCGTCCTGCGTCTCTCAGTCAGACAGAACACGAAGGATCCACACTCGTCCTGCGTCTCAGTCAAACAGAACATGAAGGATCCACACTCGTCCTGCGTCTCTCAGTCAAACAGAACATGAAGGATCCACACTCGTCCTGCGTCTCTCAGTCAAACAGAACATGAAGGATCCACACTCGTCCTGCGTCTCAGTCAGACAGAACATGAAGGATCCACACTCGTCCTGCGTCTCAGTCAGACAGAACATGAAGGATCCACACTCGTCCTGCGTCTCTCAGTCAAACAGAACATGAAGGATCCACACTCGTCCTGCGTCTCAGTCAGACAGAACATGAAGGATCCACACTCGTCCTGCGTCTCTCTGTCAGACAGAACATGTAGGATCCACACTCGTCCTGCGTCTCTCAGTCAGACAGAACATGTAGGATCCACACTCGTCCTGCGTCTCTCTGTCAGACAGAACACGAAGGATCCACACTCGTCCTGCGTCTCTCTGTCAGACAGAACATGAAGGATCCACACTCGTCCTGCGTCTCTCAGTCAGACAGAACATGTAGGATCCACACTCGTCCTGCGTCTCTCAGTCAGACAGAACATGTAGGATCCACACTCGTCCTGCGTCTCTCAGTCAGACAGAACATGAAGGATCCACACTCGTCCTGCGTCTCTCTGTCAGACAGAACATGAAGGATCCACACTCGTCCTGCGTCTCTCTGTCAGACAGAACACGTAGGATCCACACTCGTCCTGCGTCTCTCAGTCAGACAGAACACGTAGGATCCACACTCGTCCTGCGTCTCTCAGTCAGACAGAACACGTAGGATCCACACTCGTCCTGCGTCTCTCAGTCAGACAGAACATGAAGGATCCACACTCGTCCTGCGTCTCTCAGTCAGACAGAACATGAAGGATCCACACTCGTCCTGCGTCTCTCTGTCAGACAGAACATGAAGGATCCACACTCGTCCTGCGTCTCTTCAGTCAGACAGAACATGTAGGATCCACACTCGTCCTGCGTCTCAGTCAGACAGAACATGTAGGATCTACACTCGTCCTGCGTCTCAGTCAAACAGAACATGAAGGATCCACACTCGTCCTGCGTCTCTCAGTCAAACAGAACATGTAGGATCCACACTCGTCCTGCGTCTCTCTGTCAGACAGAACATGAAGGATCCACACTCGTCCTGCGTCTCTCTGTCAGACAGAACACGTAGGATCCACACTCGTCCTGCGTCTCTCTGTCAGACAGAACACGAAGGATCCACACTCGTCTTGCGTCTCTCTGTCAGACAGAACATGTAGGATCCACACTCGTCCTGCGTCTCAGTCAGACAGAACATGAAGGATCCACACTCGTCCTGCGTCTCAGTCAGACAGAACATGAAGGATCCACACTCGTCCTGCGTCTCTCAGTCAAACAGAACATGTAGGATCCACACTCGTCCTGCGTCTCAGTCAGACAGAACATGAAGGATCCACACTCGTCCTGCGTCTCTCAGTCAGACAGAACATGAAGGATCCACACTCGTCCTGCGTCTCTCAGTCAGACAGAACATGAAGGATCCACACTCGTCCTGCGTCTCTCAGTCAGACAGAACATGAAGGATCCACACTCGTCCTGCGTCTCTCAGTCAGACAGAACACGTAGGATCCACACTCGTCCTGCGTCTCAGTCAGACAGAACACGAAGGATCCACACTCGTCCTGCGTCTCTCAGTCAGACAGAACACGAAGGATCCACACTCGTCCTGCGTCTCTCAGTCAGACAGAACACGTAGGATCCACACTCGTCCTGCGTCTCTCAGTCAGACAGAACACGTAGGATCCACACTCGTCCTGCGTCTCTCAGTCAGACAGAACATGAAGGATCCACACTCGTCCTGCGTCTCTCAGTCAGACAGAACATGAAGGATCCACACTCGTCCTGCGTCTCTCTGTCAGACAGAACATGAAGGATCCACACTCGTCCTGCGTCTCAGTCAGACAGAACACGAAGGATCCACACTCGTCCTGCGTCTCAGTCAGACAGAACACGAAGGATCCACACTCGTCCTGCGTCTCAGTCAGACAGAACACGTAGGATCCACACTCGTCCTGCGTCTCTCAGTCAGACAGAACATGTAGGATCCACACTCGTCCTGCGTCTCAGTCAGACAGAACACGAAGGATCCACACTCGTCCTGCGTCTCTCAGTCAGACAGAACATGAAGGATCCACACTCGTCCTGCGTCTCAGTCAGACAGAACATGTAGGATCCACACTCGTCCTGCGTCTCAGTCAGACAGAACATGAAGGATCCACACTCGTCCTGCGTCTCTCAGTCAGACAGAACATGAAGGATCCACACTCGTCCTGCGTCTCTCAGTCAGACAGAACATGAAGGATCCACACTCGTCCTGCGTCTCTCTGTCAGACAGAACATGAAGGATCCACACTCGTCCTGCGTCTCTCTGTCAGACAGAACATGAAGGATCCACACTCGTCCTGCGTCTCTCAGTCAGACAGAACATGTAGGATCCACACTCGTCCTGCGTCTCTCAGTCAGACAGAACATGAAGGATCCACACTCGTCCTGCGTCTCTCTGTCAGACAGAACATGAAGGATCCACACTCGTCCTGCGTCTCTCTGTCAGACAGAACATGAAGGATCCACACTCGTCCTGCGTCTCTCTGTCAGACAGAACATGAAGGATCCACACTCGTCCTGCGTCTCTCAGTCAGACAGAACATGAAGGATCCACACTCGTCCTGCGTCTCAGTCAGACAGAACACGTAGGATCCACACTCGTCCTGCGTCTCAGTCAGACAGAACATGAAGGATCCACACTCGTCCTGCGTCTCAGTCAGACAGAACATGAAGGATCCACACTCGTCCTGCGTCTCAGTCAGACAGAACATGAAGGATCCACACTCGTCCTGCGTCTCAGTCAGACAGAACACGAAGGATCCACACTCGTCCTGCGTCTCTCTGTCAGACAGAACACGAAGGATCCACACTCGTCCTGCGTCTCTGTCAGACAGAACATGAAGGATCCACACTCGTCCTGCGTCTCAGTCAGACAGAACACGAAGGATCCACACTCGTCCTGCGTCTCTCTGTCAGACAGAACATGAAGGATCCACACTCGTCCTGCGTCTCAGTCAGACAGAACACGAAGGATCCACACTCGTCCTGCGTCTCTCTGTCAGACAGAACATGAAGGATCCACACTCGTCCTGCGTCTCAGTCAGACAGAACACGTAGGATCCACACTCGTCCTGCGTCTCAGTCAGACAGAACACGTAGGATCCACACTCGTCCTGCGTCTCTCAGTCAGACAGAACATGTAGGATCCACACTCGTCCTGCGTCTCAGTCAGACAGAACATGAAGGATCCACACTCGTCCTGCGTCTCAGTCAGACAGAACACGAAGGATCCACACTCGTCCTGCGTCTCAGTCAGACAGAACATGAAGGATCCACACTCGTCCTGCGTCTCAGTCAGACAGAACACGAAGGATCCACACTCGTCCTGCGTCTCTCTGTCAGACAGAACACGAAGGATCCACACTCGTCCTGCGTCTCAGTCAGACAGAACATGAAGGATCCACACTCGTCCTGCGTCTCTCAGTCAGACAGAACATGAAGGATCCACACTCGTCCTGCGTCTCTCAGTCAGACAGAACATGAAGGATCCACACTCGTCCTGCGTCTCTCAGTCAGACAGAACATGAAGGATCCACACTCGTCCTGCGTCTCTCAGTCAGACAGAACATGAAGGATCCACACTCGTCCTGCGTCTCAGTCAGACAGAACATGAAGGATCCACACTCGTCCTGCGTCTCAGTCAGACAGAACATGAAGGATCCACACTCGTCCTGCGTCTCAGTCAGACAGAACACGAAGGATCCACACTCGTCCTGCGTCTCTCAGTCAGACAGAACACGAAGGATCCACACTCGTCCTGCGTCTCAGTCAGACAGAACATGAAGGATCCACACTCGTCCTGCGTCTCTCAGTCAGACAGAACATGAAGGATCCACACTCGTCCTGCGTCTCTCAGTCAGACAGAACATGAAGGATCCACACTCGTCCTGCGTCTCTCAGTCAGACAGAACATGAAGGATCCACACTCGTCCTGCGTCTCTCAGTCAGACAGAACATGAAGGATCCACACTCGTCCTGCGTCTCAGTCAGACAGAACACGAAGGATCCACACTCGTCCTGCGTCTCTCAGTCAGACAGAACATGAAGGATCCACACTCGTCCTGCGTCTCTCAGTCAGACAGAACATGAAGGATCCACACTCGTCCTGCGTCTCTCTGTCAGACAGAACATGAAGGATCCACACTCGTCCTGCGTCTCAGTCAGACAGAACATGTAGGATCCACACTCGTCCTGCGTCTCTCAGTCAGACAGAACATGAAGGATCCACACTCGTCCTGCGTCTCTCAGTCAGACAGAACATGAAGGATCCACACTCGTCCTGCGTCTCTCTGTCAGACAGAACATGAAGGATCCACACTCGTCCTGCGTCTCTCAGTCAGACAGAACATGAAGGATCCACACTCGTCCTGCGTCTCTCTGTCAGACAGAACATGTAGGATCCACACTCGTCCTGCGTCTCTCTGTCAGACAGAACATGAAGGATCCACACTCGTCCTGCGTCTCAGTCAGACACCAAAGAACCAAACATGCAGTAAAGAAGTAACTGATTACTTAAGTATAGTATAAATATCACATGATGCCTTCCTTCTTAATAACGTTCCTAGTCCTTCAGTCGCCTGGTGTTATATTATCTATAATATCTACATTAATATCATATGTCATGTCAGTTCATGTGTTTGGTTCGTTGAGTTCTCAGAAAGCACTTCTCTGGTTGTGAAAGGAGAACATCATTAATGTGCTTTACACTCATTACACACAGACTGCAGCACAACAGACACATTCAGGGTTTAAATCTTATTCTCTGTCGACGGTGTGAAGCGTTTAACCCCTGAAGCAGCACGGCGGCTGTTTCACGTTGTGTCACATGACCGAACGACCAAAGTGTTCACATCACTTAAAGGAGCAGAGAGCTGAGCAAGCCTTCAGTGCACCAGGACGCTCAGGAAGTGCTTCAACATTCTCAATCAGAACAATAAAGACAAAACCATTAAAACCCTCAAAAGTAGCTTTGAAAACCAACATTTCTGGATTATTTTACAGGAACAGGAAGTTATCGACAGAGACAGGAAGTCGTCTTTCTTACAAACAGGAAATAATAAAGAGACAGAAATACCTGGAAGTAGTCCGTGATGAAGGAGCCCATCTCCGTCTTGAGGAGCCACCTGTAAAGACACGAGAGGCGTTCAGGGACCGATGGCCGCCATGTTTCACATTTGTGGTTAAACCATGAAGGAATGTAGATATAGATATATATGGAGAGGGAGAGAGAGAGAGATAGAGAGAGAAAGAGAGAGAGAGAAAGATAGGAAGAGATAGAAGCAATATAATATAAAAAAAATATAAATAAATATCTATATAAATATAATAGAATAAATAATAATATATATATATAATATTATAATAATATATATATAAATAAAGAAATAAGATATAAATTATATATATATATTATAAATAGATATAGAATATATATATAATTTATATATATAAAAAGATATATTATATATATATTATTTATATTATATCTATTATATATATATATATATATATATATCTAATTATATATATATATATATTATATAACATCTATATATAATATATATATATATATATATAATCAATATATATATCTATATTTATATCATATAAATATAATATATTATATAATATATATTTTTATATATATGCTATATATACCTCTTTCTCTAAATCGATATCTCTATCTCTCTATATCTCTACACCTATTCCTATCAATCTCCCCTTCTCTCTCTCTCCCTTCTCTCTATCTCCTCTCTCTGTCTCTCTCTCCTCTCTTCTCTACTCTCTCTCTCTCTCATCTCTCTCTCTCTCTCTCTCTCTCTCTCTCTCTCTCTCTCTCTCCCCCTCCTCTCTCGCCTCTCTCTCTCATCTCCTCCTCTCCTCCCTCTCTCCCTCTTTTTCTCTCTCTCCCTCTTTTTTTTTTCTCTCCATCTTTCTTATCTCTTATTCTCTCTCTCTCTATCTATCTCTTTTTTATATAATAGATCTTTTTATAATAATAGATCTAATAGATGAATATTTATATGAAATCTAGGCTTTATGATATGAATTTTTTATGCATATCTTTTTTATGATATATTTTATAATCATTTTAATATGTGAATGAAAAGTACTCAAGAAATAATATTTGTTATTATTATTATTATTATTATTATTATTATTATTATATAACAAACTCTTAATAAACAACATAATAATGTATTTCAAGAAGTGAATACTACACATTATTTTTATATTTTTCAATAAACTTAATGTTAAACAGAAACATTTAGCTCCGCTCAGTAACATTTAAATCAAGAAGAGTGAAGAGAAGAAGAAGTTCTGGTCACCTGATGCTCTCGTTGAGCGTGAACAGCTCGTTAGTCTGCAGCGCTCCACCCTGAAACACCTTGATCACAGCTGACTGGACACTGAGGATACACACACACACACTTAGTAGTCGATACCAATACCAGTGAAATTCTACGATTCTCGATACCACGGTAAAAACAATAACATGTACTCCAACACACACTCCTTTATTACTTCAGAATAAAGTTTCAGTTTGTCAGGAAGTTAAACATCAGAATTCACATCTCAAATCTAAAATCTGTGAAAACATCTTCAAACATCTGGATTTATTCAAGTTTCTCACCACAAACTACAATTTACAAGTTTACATTTGAACGCATTATGATAACGTTTTTGCTGCATGTGCCTGAACGCATCATAATGCATTTTCTGATGAATGTAAATGAAATTTATAACAAAACATCAGCTAAAATATATCAAGTATAAAGTGGCATAAAAAGAATACTCAAGTAAAGTACCTCGAATGTTAAGTAAATGTACTTAGTTACATTTACACCACTGCTTGTAGAGAAACGTTAACATTAATAATAATAATAATAATAATAATAATAATAATAATAATAATAATGGTAATAATAATAATGATAATAATAATAATGATAATAATAATGGTAATAATAATAATGATAATAATAATAATAATAATAATAATAATAATAATAATGGTAATAATAATAATGATAATAATAATAATGATAATAATAATAATACTGATAATAATAATAATAATAATAATAATAATAATAATAATGCTAATAATAATGGTAATAATAATAATGATAATAATAATGGTAATAATAATGATAATAATAATAATGATAATAATAATAATACTGATAATAATAATAATAATAATAATAATAATGATAATAATAATGATAATAATAATGATAATGATAATAATAATGATAATAATAATGATAATAATAATGATAATAATAATAATAAATAATGATAGTAATAATAATAATAATAATAATAATAATAATAATAATAATGATAACAATAATATAATGATAGTAATAATAATAATAATAATGATAGTAATAATTATTATTATTATTATTATTATTATTATATAATAATAATAATGATAATAATAATAATATAATGATAATATAATGATAGTAATAATAATAATAATGATAATAATATAATGATAGTAATAATAATAATAATATTAATAATAATAATAATACCACTTTCGTACTTTTCCTTCAGCTTCTGCAGCTTTCTTATTAAAAATGATTCTTCGGGTCAGTGTGTGTGTGTGTGGGACTCAGCTGGTTGACAGGAAGTGGCCCGGCTGCCACCTTCACTTCCTACTAAACATCCTGTGAAGAGCAGGAAGCAGGCCGAGGGTTTACTGCCAGCAGTTGGGGAATATCTGGAGCTTTCAGCCGAAGCAGTGTTTACGTTATCCGGGAATTACCTTTTTTTTTTATATTACATATTTAAATCTCTCCGGTCTTAATGTCCCAGGAAGATTATTCCCCCTAAATTGTATTAAAATAGGCTAAAATTAAATTAGCCAAATTTATTATATTTTTTCATTATATGGATTTAATGTGTCCGTTAATAAAGAAAAACATCTCTATATTTAAAACAAATAATCTTTTAATGGATGTGCAGACACAGTTATTATAGTAAAATATTGTTTTCACATAAACACAGAAAGAGAAATTAAAATTAAAAATATTAAATGTGTACGAGGAACATAAATATACAAAAAAAGAAAATACAATAAAGATTTGACAATTACTTAAATAATAATAATAATAATAATAATAATAATAATAATAATAATAATAATAATAATAATAAGTATATCTGATCACGTCTGTCCGCGTCAAATTCATCCATAAAAGATCAAAGTGTATCATTATTATTATTAAATCATTTGTATTTTAAAAGCATGAATATGTTTCTTTAAAGAAATCTGTTGATTTGATCTCCAGAGCCTGTTCCTCTCTTTCCACGTCTGGAAAACACCAGCCAGCACTTTACACTCATGTTTGGACCCATAACACACACACACACACACACACACACACACACACACACACACACACACACACACACACACACACACACACACACACACACAGGATTATGGAGTACGATAACACTACAAACGATCTTAAACCTTCAGATAAATCTGGTTACACACAAAACAAGACACTTGTTTACACATATTTAGATTTATAAGACTTATAAAGTGTTAAAAATCAGGAATGAAGTTGGTTGAAAAAATTAACTCAGTGAAAGTGGAAAATAATATTTATATAAAACATTTTATAGCAATTTTAAGATTTTATTTACAAATCTGATTAAAAAAAAATGTAAATGCATCAGGATTGATGTTGTTGATAATCATCAGTTGTGATAATTACCTCACACTGTGAATACATGTAGTAATGCATTTCACAGTGTGAGGTAATTATGTAATGTTTGTGTTTATTTCCCACTAAAACATTATGTAAACAAACTGGTGTTTAAAAAGGGATAACATTCTGAAAATGAAGATTTGGTAGTTATGATCAGGACTAAAGTTGTCTCTAATATTAATATATAATAGTTTTATGGCAGTTTTAGGAAGGGGACATTTTGTCTTGTAAGACTAAAGTTAAATAACTGTAAAAAATATCTATAAAAACTCTCTAAAAGCTAAATCAATAAAATTAACATCAAACTGATCAACTCCATAATTAATGTTCATTCACAGTTTTCTGTGTTTCTGACCGACTTATTTAATGTTTGTGGAAACCAGACCTGTTGTTTAAATATAACATTATTTATAAAGTGTTGGTTGAAGGTAAATTATAATGTTATGCTGTGTTTAAATGTAATCTTGTAAAATGTAGTTTTTTGTGAGAAACCTGAATAAATACAGATGTTTTCAGATGTTTTCAAAGGAATATAAAACAGATATTAGAGGGAATAAATACCCGTTTAACTTCCTGACAAAAACCAGAATGCAAACACAAATAAGTGTCTTTGAGTACCTTTTAAAAGCGCTCTAAAAATAAAATGTATTATTATTATAAGTGTATGTTGAAGTACATGGAATTTAACGTTCTGTTTTTTTACCGTGGTATTGAATTGGTTTGGTTGGAATGTATTGTGATCTTGTTTTTGGTGAGAAACTTGAATACAGCCGTTTTAAAAAAATGTTTTTATATAAAATAAATATTAAAGGAGGGAATTATGACCCGTTTAACTTTCAAACAATATCTAATCTAAAGCGAAACTAAAACTTCTAATGCCAAGTTAATAATTAAATACAAACAGTGCAATTTAAATGTATTTCTAATCATTTTAAGTACCATTAACCTACATACAATAAAGTAATAGGATAACAAAAAAGGCAAAAACAAATCATGGTAAATAATAAATTCCGGACGGTGGTGAAAGGCGTTAGCCCCGAGCTCATCTTCTGTTCGGACAAGTAAGTTCGGTTGTCGGGCAAAACAAACACTTGCAAAGAAGATGACGCACGGCGAGGGAAATATTAAATTATAAAACTTTAAAAACTCATTGTGCAGCTGACCTGTTCCACACGCTGGTGTTGGAGAGCTGCAGTGAAGGGGAGCTGGCGTGGAACCGGGCGAGGTCCGACAGAACCGGAGAGCTCATAAACCGAGGCCTGGGACGCCGGAAAGATCCCATCATGCACCTTGGCTGCTTAGGAGAGGAAACAAAGGGTCAGTTAAAAAGCATCATCATCAGCATATCACTTTACCGTTAAAATGTTTCCAACTAACTCTCACTAAATCCTGTGGGAACTGGTGCAGCAGTTAGTTTGAGATGTCAATGGGAAAATAAACACGCGAATCATCTCAGTGTAGCGTTTTAGCATGCTAACGTTAGCTCATTATCAGTAAACACAAAGCTGGGGCTGATGAAGTCATTATTTCTGCAGGTATTTGGTCATAAAGCATAAAGCATTGTAGAATTCATCCAGAGGGCAACATGAATGATGAACCAAACGTCATCACAATACATCCCATAATAGTTACGAGATATTTCAGTCAAAACTAAATCTGCAACAATTTTGAAGCCTCTGAAATATGAAAAACATTTTTCACTATTTTCAGTCATTTTATAGCTCAAACTGTTAATTTAGAAAATAATGGGCAGAAGATAATCCTCATTCGCAGCTGGATCCAGTCGTTTATATACATTTTAATGTGGAAAGGTTAAATATTAAAACGTGATGCTGAGCTGAGGCAGTTGGACAGGTAACGACAGCTCTGTGCAGGTTTTACTTCCTGTTGTCAGCAGAGCGGCTTCAGCAGTGTCTCATTCTTTTAGAAACACAGAAACATCAGCTTCCTCCAAACCGCAGTTTCCTGTGGAGCGGCGCTGACCCGAGCCGGTCTCACTCAGACTCGCTTTCCAGAAACCACAGACTCCACTCTGGTATCACCACGTTTTAAAGATGTATTTCTGTGCATGTAAACTTTCTTTAAACTTGAGTTGGTTTATTGTCAATAATATATATTTAGTCTTTTTCTTTTTCTCTAAAACCGACACAACCGCACATTTAATTCCATCGGTGGGAAACTTCGTCACTTTCTCGTTCTGTCTTTGTGTGTGTTGAAGAAAACAGGAAACTTAAAGGCGAGCTAGTTTCAGTTCATCATGAGTGATGGAGGTGTGTTGTGGTTTTGATGACTTGCATGCTGAAGTCAAAGGGAAAGTTTTGTTCTCTGAATCAAGCTTGATTTTACTGTTTTGCACAAACGTTGAATCTTCCAGAGACGAGGAAACACGTGAACGCCTACAGGAAGAGGAAATACAGGTTTTATGTTAAAGGAGGATTTTTAGCTAGACTTCCACTATCGCTATCTGCACCCACAGGGTAGTGCGACGCGTTCACACCTTCACCGGAGGTTCGGCCAGAAGCTGGGAGATGAAAAGAGTCTAGAGCATTTACAGACACAAACAGTTTTAAAGCTGCAGAGTCGGAGACGCCGTCTGTTTCTGCACAGAGCTCAATATTTACCAGAGACATCAAACGGCTGTCAAAATACATCTTCACTTCACGTCCACTTGATAGATTTCTCAGGAGTGTTGTAATGAAGGAGAGGCTGAGAGCTTCAGAAAAACACAAGTGGACCACAGTGTTGTCCTGGCGCCAGACAAATCACCATGATCACATTTAAAATGTCACGTTAATGTTGAATTAAGCACAAATCTGTTCCTTATTCTGACGACTAACAGCAGCAGGAACGCAAGATTTTGTGCATCTGCGCTCTCCATATTACGGTACTACAATATCATAATCAACTTTTCAATAGCACCCATTTCCTACGTGTTTTTCGTTGCCAAATGGCAGCTTGTTTAGTTGTGTGGTAAAAACCTTAGCAGCAAGTGGCTTAAAGGTTAAATATGTAACATTACTGAATTAAAGCCCTGTGTTGTATATTTACTGAGACAGAGACATGTGTAATGTTCCTGAAGGTAACGTTTCCTCTCTCACCTGTCATGGTGTCATCAGTCCTGTGTTGTATATGTAGTGAGACAGAGACATGTGTAATGTCCCTGAAGGTAACGTTTCCTCTCTCACCTGTCATGGTGTCATCAGTCCTGTGTTGTATATTTAGTGAGACAGAGACATGTGTAATGTCCCTGAAGGTAACGTTTCCTCTCTCACCTGTCATGGTGTCATCAGTCCTGTGTTGTATATGTAGTGAGACCGAGACATGTGTAATGTCCCTGAAGGTAACGTTTCCTCTCTCACCTGTCATGGTGTCATCAGTCCTGTGTTGTATATTTAGTGAGACAGAGACATGTGTAATGTTCCTGAAGGTAACGTTTCCTCTCTCTCCTGTCATGGTGTCATCAGTCCTGTGTTGTATATGTAGTGAGACAGAGACATGTAATGTCCCTGAAGGTAACGTTTCCTCTCTCTGCTGTCATGGTGTCATCAGTCCTGTGTTGTATATGTAGTGAGACAGAGACATGTGTAATGTCCCTGAAGGTAACGTTTCCTCTCTCTCCTGTCATGGTGTCATCAGTCCTGTGTTGTATATGTAGTGAGACAGAGAAATGTGTAATGTTCCTGAAGGTAACGTTTCCTCTCTCTCATGTCATGGTGTCATCAGTCCTGTGTTGTATATGTAGTGAGACAGAGACATGTGTAATGTCCCTGAAGGTAACGTTTCCTCTCTCTCCTGTCATGGTGTCATCAGTCCTGTGTTGTATATGTAGTGAGACAGAGACATGTGTAATGTCCCTGAAGGTAACATTTCCTCTCTCTCCTGTCATGGCGTCGTCTCCCCTTTGAGCAGCGTCAGCGTTGTGTTTGTAACCAGAAGCTTCATAAACTGACTGTTGATCCAGTTTTAAGACACTTTCTACATCCTGGTGTTTTTAACTCTATATTTGAAGGACGAAGGATTTAATCCTCGGACGTCTGGATCTTAAGTTCTCAGAGAAACAAGCTGAACAAACGTTAGCGGCAGCCGAACAGCGTGCAGGAGAAACTCAGATGTTGACCCTTTAATCAGAGGAGAGGAGGAGAGAAAAACTCCCATGATGCACCGCTGCTGCACCCCCTACCAAACTCCAGCTTCTACGGTTCATTCAGACCCCTAGAGTCTGAAACAACATGCAAAAACAGCCTCTTGCTACTATTTTCCCTCCATGTTTCTGCAGAGTTAATGACCTCAGGTCAGCAGTTTAAGGAGCTACGAGTCCCGACTCTGAAGCTTTGATTTCTCTTCACTCTTACAGTCCAGGATGCCCAGGTGGCTGATGGGATCTCACAGCTCAGTGTGTCCCACAGGCTCTCGCTGTGCCGTCTCCTCTGATCACAGCCAATGGGAGGCCCCGTGCTGACCGTCAACACAAACACACTATTGTTTATCCATCTGCGTCCTGCCAAAGCCGGAGGAGGTCAATACATACTGATTTCTCCCTCACTTGGCAACCCGAGGAGACGAGGAACAACGAGGAGAAACTAAAGCTAACCCCTCATCTGCAGCAGCAACATTAGACACGAGAGAATATTAGACACTTAGAGCCCTTGTGGAGCCAGAGGGATTCAATTTTTTACAATTTCTATATTGTTTAAATGCATTTTATAAAGATAAGAGACAGAATAATTGTGCTAATTTTCTGCCACTCGAGGTCACTGTATTAAAACAACAGTAAAAGCTGCAGTTTGGCATCATAGGAGTTTGGTGTGGTGGTGCAGCAAAGGTGCATCATGGGAGTTTGGTGTGGTGGTGCAGCAGCGGTGCATCATGGGAGTTTGGCAGCAGAGGTGCATCATGGGAGTTTGGCAGCAAAGGTGCTGAAAACAAGTTTCGAGATTGGTTGATTCGATGCTACGCTAACATTGTAGCTGCTCAACACTCAAAATGTTTAATTCATTAATACAGCTGCGACTGTATTGTTTATAACACAGACGGTCCTGAAGTTTATACACATTTATAAACATCCATTTCTCTCCAGATTAGGGAACTGTGGAGCTCTGGGTGCTAACAGCTGATGTTTTTTCTGTGACGACAAGAGAGTCCTCAACACAAGGTTTTCACAGCGTCAAGCGGATTTCCATAAAAGCTTTTCAAGTATTTTTAATGATACTGTGAGATATTTAATGATACTGTGAGATATTTAATGATGATGTGAGATATTTAATGATACTGTGAGATATTTAATGATGATGTAGATATTTAATGATGATGTGAGATATTTAATGATGATGTGAGATATTTAATGATTACTGTGAGATATTGAATGATACTGTGTGAGATAATTTAATGATGATGTGAGATATTTAATGATACTGTGAGATATTTAATGATGATGTGAGATATTTAATGATACTGTGAGATATTTAATGATGATGTGAGATATTTATGATATGTGAAGTATTTAATGATACTGTGAGATATTTAATGATACTGTGATGATATTTAATGATACGGTGAGATATTTAATTGATACTGTGAGATATTTAATGATGATGTGAGATATTTAATGAATACTGTGAGATATTTTAATGATTGATGTTGAGATCTTTAATGATGATGTAGATATTTAATGATTACTTGCTGAGATATTTAATGATTACTGTGAGATATTTAATGATGATGTGAGATATTTAATGATGATGTGAGATATTTAATGATGATGTGAGATATTTAATGATGATGTGAGATATTTAATGATGATGTGAGATATTTAATGATGTGAGATATTTAATGATACTGTGAGATATTTAATGATGATGTGAGATATTTAATGATGATGTGAGATATTTAATGATACTGTGAGATATTTAATGATGATGTGAGATATTTAATGATGATGTGAGATATTAATGATGATGTGAGATATTTAATGATACTGTGAGATATTTAATGATACTGTGAGATATTTAATGATGATGTGAGATATTTAATGATGATGTGAGCTATTTAATGATACTGTGAGATATTTAATGATAATGTGAGATATTTAATGATGATGTGAGATATTTAATGATGATGTGAGATATTTAATGATGATGTGAGATATTTAATGATGATGTGAGATATTTAATGATATGATTGAGATATTTAATGATGATTGAGATATTTAATGATGATGTGAGATATTTAATGATGATGTGAGATATTTAATGATGATGTGAGATATTTAATGATACTGTGAGATATTTAATGATGATGTGAGATATTAAATGATACTGTGAGAGTATTTAATGATCCTGTGAGATATTTAATGATGACTGTGAGATATTTATGATACTGTGAGATATTTAATGATGATGTGAGATCTTTAATGATGCTGTGAGATATTTAATGATGACTGTGGAAGATATTTAATGATGTGATGTGAGATTACTTGATATTTAATGATGAGTGAGATATTAATGATACTGTGAGATATTTAATGATGATGTGAGATATAATGATGATGTGAGATATTTAATGATACTGTGAGATATTTAATGATACTGTGAGATATTTAATGATACTGTGAGATATTTAATGATACTGTGAGATATTTAATGATACTGTGAGATATTTAATGATACTGTGAGATATTTAATGATGACTGTGAGATATTTAATGATGACTGTGAGATATTTAATGATACTGTGAGATATTTAATGATGATGTGAGATATTTAATGATGACTGTGAGATATTTAATGATGATGTGAGATATTTAATGATGATGTGAGATATTTAATGACTGTGAGATATTTAATGATGACTGTGAGATATTAATGATACTGTGAGATATTTAATGATACTGTGAGATATTTAATGATACTGTGAGATATTTAATGATACTGTGAGATATTTAATGATACTGTGAGATATTTAATGATGATGTGAGATATTTAATGATACTGTGAGATATTTAATGATGATGTGAGATATTTTAATACTGTGAGATATTAATGATGTGAGATATTTAATGATACTGTGAGATATTTAATGATGACTGTGAGATATTTAATGATGACTGTGAGATATTTAATGATACTGTGAGATATTTAATGATGATGTGAGATATTTAATGATACTGTGAGATATTTAATGATACTGTGAGATATTTAATGATGATGTGAGATATTTAATGATGATGTGAGATATTTAATGATGATGTGAGATATTTAATGATACTGTGAGATATTTAATGATACTGTGAGATATTTAATGATACTGTGAGATATTTAATGATACTGTGAGATATTTAATGATGATGTGAGATATTTAATGATGATGTGAGATATTTAATGATACTGTGAGATATTAATGATACTGTGAGATATTTAATGATACTGTGAGATATTTAATGATGATGTGAGATATTTAATGATGATGTGAGATATTTAATGATGATGTGAGATATTTAATGATACTGTGAGATATTAATGATATGTGAGATATTTAATGATGATGTGAGTATTTAATGATACTGTGAGATATTTAATGTACTGTGAGATATTTAATGATACTGTGAGATATTTAATGATGATGTGAGATATTTAATGATATGTGAGATATTTAATGATGATGTGAGATATTTAATGATATGTGTGAGAATATAATGATACTGTGAGTATTTAATGATATGTGTGAGATATTAATGATACTGTGAGATATTTAATGATATGTGAGATATTAATGATGATGTGAGATATTTAATGATACTGTGAGATATTAATGATGATGTGAGATATTTAATGATACTGTGAGATATTTAATGATACTGTGAGATATTAATGATGATGTGAGATATTTAATGATACTGTGAGATATTAATGATGATGTGAGATATTTAATGATGATGTGAGATATTTAATGATGATGTGAGATATTAATGATGATGTGAGATATTTAATGATGATGTGAGATATTTAATGATTGTGAGATATTTAATGATGATGTGAGATATTTAATGATGTGTGAGATATTAATGATGATGTGAGATTTAATGATGTGAGATATTTAATGATACTGTGAGATATTTAATGATATGTGAGATATTTAATGATACTGTGAGATATTTAATGATGATGTGAGATATTTAATGATGATGTGAGATATTTAATGATGATGTGAGATATTTAATGATGATTTAATGATACTGTGAGATATTTAATGATGATGTGAGATATTTAATGATGATGTGAGATATTTAATGATACTGTGAGATATTTAATGATACTGTGAGATATTTAATGATGATGTGAGATATTTAATGATACTGTGAGATATTTAATGATGATGTGAGATATTTAATGATACTGTGAGATATTTAATGATGATGTGAGATATTTAATGATACTGTGAGATATTTAATGATACTGTGAGATATTTAATGATGATGTGAGATATTTGATGTGAGATATTTGATGTGAGATATTTAATGATGATGTGAGATATTTAATGATATGTGAGATATTTAATGATGATGTGAGATATTTAATGATACTGTGAGATATTTAATGATACTGTGAGATATTTAATGATGATGTGAGATATTTAATGATGATGTGAGATATTTAATGATGATGTGAGATATTTAATGATGATGTGAGATATTTAATGATACTGTGAGATATTTAATGATATGTGAGATATTTAATGATATGTGAGATATTTAATGATACTGTGAGATATTTAATGATGATGTGAGATATTTAATGATGATGTGAGATATTTAATGATACTGTGAGATATTTAATGATACTGTGAGATATTTAATGATGATGTGAGATATTTAATGATGATGTGAGATTTAATGATACTGTGAGATATTAATGATACTGTGAGATATTTAATGATATGTGAGTATTTAATGATGATGTGAGATATTTAATGATATGTGAGATATTTAATGATGACTGTGAGATATTTAATGATACTGTGAGATATTTAATGATGATGTGAGATATTAATGATATGTGAGATATTTAATGATGATGTGAGATATTTAATGATGATGTGAGATATTAATGATGATGTGAGATATTTAATGATACTGTGAGATATTTAATGATGATGTGAGATATTTAATGATACTGTGAGATATTTAATGATGATGTGAGATATTTAATGATGATGTGAGATATTTAATGATACTGTGAGATATTTAATGATACTGTGAGATATTTAATGATACTGTGAGATATTTAATGATGATGTGAGATATTTAATGATACTGTGAGATATTTAATGATGATGTGAGATATTTAATGATGATGTGAGATATTTAATGATGATGTGAGATATTTAATGATGATGTGAGATATTTAATGATGATGTGAGATATTTAATGATGATGTGAGATATTTAATGATACTGTGAGATATTTAATGATACTGTGAGATATTTACTGTGAGGATATTTAATGATGATGTGAGATATTTAATGATGATGTGAGATATTTAATGATACTGTGAGATTTAATGATACTGTGAGATATTTAATGATGATGTGAGATTTAATGATGATGTGAGATATTTAATGATACTGTGAGATATTTAATGATGATGTGAGATATTTAATGATGATGTGAGATATTTAATGATGATGTGAGATATTTAATGATAATGTGAGATATTTAATGATGATGTGAGATATTTAATGATGATGTGAGATATTTAATGATGATACTGTGAGATATTTAATGATAGTGAGATATTTAATGATATGTGAGATATTTAATGATGACTGTGAGATATTTAATGATGATGTGAGATATTTAATGATGATGTGAGATATTTAATGATGATGTGAGATATTTAATGATGATGTGAGATATTTAATGATGATGTGAGATATTTAATGATACTGTGAGATATTTAATGATGATGTGAGATATTTAATGATACTGTGAGATATTTAATGATGATGTGAGATATTTAATGATACTGTGAGATATTTAATGATACTGTGAGATATTTAATGATACTGTGAGATATTTAATGATGATGTGAGATATTTAATGATGATGTGAGATATTTAATGATGTGAGATATTTAATGATGATGTGAGATATTTAATGATATGTGAGATATTTAATGATGATGTGAGATTTAATGATACTGTGAGATATTTAATGATGATGTGAGATATTTAATGATGATGTGAGATATTTAATGATACTGTGAGATATTTAATGATGATGTGAGATATTTAATGATACTGTGAGATATTTAATGATGATGTGAGATATTTAATGATACTGTGAGATATTTAATGATGATGTGAGATATTTAATGATACTGTGAGATATTAATGATGATGTGAGATATTTAATGTACTGTGAGATATTTAATGATGATGTGAGATATTTAATGATGATGTGAGATATTAATGTATGTAGAATTTATGATGATGTGAGATATTTAATGATACTGTGAGATATTTAATGATGATGTGAGATATTTAATGATACTGTGAGATATTTAATGATGATGTGAGATATTTAATGATACTGTGAGATATTTAATGATGATGTGAGATATTTAATGATACTGTGAGATATTTAATGATACTGTGAGATATTTAATGATACTGTGAGATATTTAATGATACTGTGAGATATTTAATGATACTGTGAGATATTTAATGATACTGTGAGATATTTAATGATGATGTGAGATATTTAATGATGATGTGAGATATTTAATGATACTGTGAGATATTTAATGATGATGTGAGATATTTAATGATGATGTGAGATATTTAATGATGATGTGAGATATTTAATGATACTGTGAGATATTTAATGATGATGTGAGATATTTAATGATACTGTGAGATATTTAATGATGATGTGAGATATTTTGATGATGTGAGATATTTAATGATACTGTGAGATATTTAATGATGATGTGAGATATTTAATGATACTGTGAGATATTTAATGATACTGTGAGATATTTAATGATACTGTGAGATATTTAATGATACTGTGAGATATTTAATGATGTATGTAATGATATGTGAGATATTTAATGATGATGTGAGATATTTAATGATACTGTGAGATTTAATGATGATGTGAGATATTTAATGATACTGTGAGATATTTAATGATGATGTGAGATATTTAATGATGATGCTAGATATTTAATGATGATGTGAGATTTTAATATACTGTGAGATATTTACTGATACTGTGAGTATTTAATGATGATGTGAGATATTTAATGATACTGTGAGATATTTAATGATGATGTGAGATATTTAATGTTACTGTGAGATATTTAATGATGACTGTGAGATATTTAATGATGATGTGAGATATTAATGATGATGTGAGATATTTAATGATGATGTGAGATATTTAATGATGATGTGAGATATTTAATGATGATGTTGAGATATTAATGATGATGTGAGATATTAATGATACTGTGAGATATTTAGATATGTGAGATATTTAATGATGACTGTGAGATATTTAAGATGATGTGAGATATTAATGATGATATTTAATGATGATGGTGAGATATTTAATGATGATGTGAGATATTTAATGATACTGTGAGATATTTAATGATACTGTGAGATATTTACTGATACTGTGAGATATTTAATGATGATGTGAGATATTTAATGATGATGTGAGATATTTAATGATGATGTGAGATATTTAATGATGAGTGAGATATTTAATGATACTGTGAGATATTAATGATGATGTGAGATATTTAATGATGATGTGAGATATTTAATGATACTGTGAGATATTAATGATGATGTGAGATATTTAATGATGATGTGAGATATTTAAGATACTGTGAGATATTTAATGATGATGTGAGATATTTAATGATACTGTGAGATATTTAATGATGATGTGAGATATTTAATGATGTGAGATATTTAATGATGATGTGAGATATTTAATGATGATGTGAGATATTTAATGATGATGTGAGATATTTAATGATGTGAGATATTTAATGATACTGTGAGATATTTAATGATGATGTGAGATATTTAATGATGATGTGAGATATTTAATGATGCTGTGAGATATTTAATGATGATGTGAGATATTTAATGATACTGTGAGATATTTATGATGATGTGAGATATTAATGATATGTGAGATATTTAATGTGATGTGAGATATTTAATGATACTGTGAGATATTTAATGATGATGTGAGATATTTAATGATACTGTGAGATATTTAATGATACTGTGAGATATTTAATGATGATGTGAGATATTTAATGATGATGTGAGATATTTAATGATGATGTGAGATATTTAATGATGATGTGAGATATTTAATGATACTGTGAGATATTTAATGATGATGTGAGATATTTAATGATGATGTGAGATATTTAATGATACTGTGAGATATTTAATGATGATGTGAGATATTTAATGATGATGTGAGATATTTAATGATGATGTGAGATATTTAATGATACTGTGAGATATTTAATGATACTGTGAGATATTTAATGATGATGTGAGATATTTAATGATACTGTGAGATATTTAATGATGATGTGAGATATTTAATGATGATGTGAGATATTTAATGATGATGTGAGATATTTAATGATGATGTGAGATATTTAATGATGATGTGAGATATTTAATGATACTGTGAGATATTTAATGATGATGTGAGATATTTAATGATGATGTGAGATATTTAATGATACTGTGAGATATTTAATGATGATGTGAGATATTAATGATGATGTGAGATATTTAATGATGATGTGAGATATTTAATGATACTGTGAGATATTAATGATGATGTGAGATATTTAATGATACTGTGAGATATTTAATGATGATGTGAGATATTAATGATGATGTGAGATATTTAATGATACTGTGAGATATTTAATGATGATGTGAGATATTTAATGATACTGTGAGATATTTAATGATATGTGAGATATTAATGATGATGTGAGATATTTAATGATACTGTGAGATATTTAATGATGATGTGAGATATTTAATGATGATGTGAGATATTTAATGATGATGTGAGATATTTAATGATGATGTGAGATATTTAATGATGATGTGAGATATTTAATGATGATGTGAGATATTTAATGATACTGTGAGATATTTAATGATGTGTGAGATATTTAATGATGATGTGAGATATTAATGATGTGAGATATTTAATGATGATGTGAGAATTTAATGATACTGTGAGATATTAATGATATGTGAGATATTTAATGATGACTGTGAGATATTTAATGATGACTGTGAGATATTTAATGATATGTGAGATATTTAATGATACTGTGAGATATTTAATGATGATGTGAGATATTTAATGATGATGTGAGATTTAATGATATGTGAGATATTTAATGATACTGTGAGATATTTAATGATGATGTGAGATATTTAATGATGATGTGAGATATTTAATGATGATGTGAGATATTTAATGATACTGTGAGATATTAATGATATGTGAGATATTAATGATACTGTGAGATATTTAATGATGATGTGAGATATTAATGATGTGAGATATTTAATGATGATGTGAGATATTAATGATGATGTGAGATATTTAATGATGATGTGAGATATTAATGATGATGTGAGATATTTAATGATACTGTGAGATATTTAATGATATGTGAGATATTTAATGATGATGTGAGATATTTAATGATACTGTGAGATATTTAATGATATGTGAGATATTTAATGATGATGTGAGATATTTAATGATACTGTGAGATATTTAATGATGATGTGAGATTTAATGATTGATGTGATATTTAATGATGACTGTGAGATATTTAATGATGATGTGAGATATTTAATGATGCTGGGAGATATTTAATGATACTGTGAGATATTTAATGATGATGTGAGATATTTAATGATGATGTGAGATATTTAATGATACGTGAGATATTTAATGATATGTGAGATATTTAATGATGATGTGAGATATTTAATGATATGTGAGATATTTAATGATACTGTGAGATATTTAATGATATGTGAGATATTTAATGATATGTGAGATATTTAATGATGATGTGAGATATTTAATGATGATGTGAGATATTAATGGATGACTGTGAGATATTTAATGATGATGTGAGATATTTAATGATACTGTGAGATATTAATGATACTGTGAGATATTTAATGATGATGTGAGATATTTAATGATGATGTGAGATATTTAATGATGATGTGAGATATTTAATGATGATGTGAGATATTTAATGATACTGTGAGATATTTAATGATGATGTGAGATATTTAATGATGATGTGAGATATTAATGATACTGTGAGATATTTAATGATGATGTGAGATATTTAATGATATGTGAGATATTTAATGATACTGTGAGATATTTTGATGTGAGATATTTAATGATGATGTGAGATATTAATGATACTGTGAGATATTAATGATGATGTGAGATATTTAATGACTGTGAGATATTTAATGATGATGTGAGATATTTAATGATACTGTGAGATATTTAATGATACTGTGAGATATTTAATGATGATGTGAGATATTTAATGATGATGTGAGATATTTAATGATACTAATGATACTGTGAGATATTTAATGATACTGTGAGATATGATGTGAGATTTAATGATGATGTGAGATATTTAATGATACTGTGAGATATTTAATGATGATGTGAGATATTGATGTGAGATATTTAATGATGATGTGAGATATTAATGATGATGTGAGATATTTAATGATATGTGAGATATTTAATGATACTGTGAGATATTTAATGATGATGTGAGATATTTAATGATGATGTAGGATATTAATGATATGTGAGATATTTAATGATGATGTGAGATATTTATGATTATGTGAGATATTTAATGATGATGTGAATATTTAATGATGATGTGAGATATTAATGATGATGTGAGATATTAATGATGATGTGAGATATTTAATGATGATGTGAGATATTTAATGATATGTGAGAATTTAATGATAGTGAGATATTTAATGATGATGTGAGATATTTAATGATGATGTGAGATATTTAATGATACTGTGAGATATTTAATGATACTGTGAGATATTTAATGATGATGTGAGATATTAATGATGATGTGAGATATTTAATGATACTGTGAGATATTAATGATGATGTGAGATATTTAATGATGATGTGAGATATTAATGATGATGTGAGATATTTAATGATATGTGAGATATTAATGATGATGTGAGATATTAATGATGATGTGAGATATTTAATGATGATGTGAGATATTTAATGATAGTGAGATATTTAATGATGATGATGTGAGATATTTAATGATGATGTGAGATATTAATGATACTGTGAGATATTAATGATGATGTGAGATATTTAATGATACTGTGAGATATTTAATGATACTGTGAGATTTTAATGATATGTGAGATATTTAATGATGATGTGAGATATTTAATGATACGTGAGATATTTAATGATGATGTGAGAGATTTAATGATACTGTGAGATATTAATGATGATGTGAGATATTTAATGATACGTGAGAGATTTAATGATATGTGAGATATTTAATGATACTGTGAGATATTTAATGATGATGTGAGATATTTAATGATGATGTGAGATATTTAATGATGATGTGAGAATTTAATGATGTGAGATATTTAATGATATGTGAGATATTAATGATGATGTGAGATATTTAATGATAATGTGAGATATTTAATGATACTGTGAGATATTTAATGATGATGTGAGATATTTAATGATGATGTGAGATATGAGATATTTAATGATGATGTGAGATATTTAATGATGATGTGAGATATTTAATGATGATGTGAGATATTTAATGATGATGTGAGATATTTAATGATGATTTTGATGTGAGATATTTAATGATGATGTGAGATATTTAATGATACTGTGAGATTTTAATGATACTGTGAGATTAATGACTGTGAGATATTTAATGATACTGTGAGATATTTAATGATGATGTGAGATATTTAATGATGATGTGAGATATTTAATGATACTGTGAGATATTTAATGATGATGTGAGATTAATGATGATGTGAGATATTTAATGATGATGTGAGATATTTAATGATACTGTGAGATATTTAATGATGGTGAGATATTTAATGATACTGTGAGATATTAATGATGATGTGAGATATTTAATGATGATGTGAGATATTTAATGATGATGTGAGATATTTAATGATGATGTGAGATATAATGATGACTGTGAGATATTTAATGATGATGTGAGATATTAATGATATGTGAGATATTTAATGATGATGTGAGATATTAATGATACTGTGAGATTTTAATGATACTGTGAGTATTTAATGATGATGTGAGATATTTAATGATGATGTGAGATATTTAATGATACTGTGAGATATTTAATGATACTGTGAGATATTTAATGATGATGTGAGATATTTAATGATGATGTGAGATATTTAATGATATGTGAGAATTTAAATGATGTGAGATATTTAATGATGTGATGTGAGATATTAATGATGATGTGAGATATTTAATGATGATGTGAGATATTTGATGTGAGATATTTAATGATGATGTGAGATATTTAATGATACTGTGAGATATTTAATGATGATGTGAGATATTTAATGATGATGTGAGATATTTAATGATGATGTGAGATATTTAATGATGATGTGAGATATTTAATGATACTGTGAGATATTAATGATACTGTGAGTATTTAATGATGATGTGAGATATTAATGATGATGTGAGATATTTAATGATACTGTGAGATATTTAATGATGATGTGAGATATTAATGATATGTGAGATATTTAATGATGATGTGAGATATGTAATGATACTGTGAGATATTTAATGATACTGTGAGATATTAATGATGATGTGAGATATTTAATGATGATGTGAGGATATTTAATGATGATGTGAGATATTTAATGATACTGTGAGATGTGAGATATTTAATGATACTGTGAGATATTTAATGATGACTGTGAGATATTTAATGATGACTGTGAGATATTTAATGATATGTGAGATTTAATGATGATGATGTGAGATATTTAATGATACTGTGAGATATTTAATGATGACTGTGAGATTTAATGATGATGTGAGATATTTAATGATGATGTGAGATATTAATGATACTGGTGAGATATTAATGATGATGTGAGATATTTAATGATGATGTGAGATATTTAATGATGATGTGAGATATTTAATGATGATGTGATATATTAATGATATGTGAGATATTTAATGATGATGTGAGTATTTAATGATGATGTGAGATATTTAATGATGATGTGAGATATTTAATGATACTGTGAGATATTTAATGATGTATGTGAGATATTTAATGATATGTGAGATATTTAATGATACTGTGAGATATTTAATGATGATGTGAGATATTAATGATGATGTGAGATATTTAATGATGTGAGATATTAATGATGATGTGAGATATTAATGATGATGTGAGATATTTAATGATGATGTGAGATATTTAATGATGATGTGAGATATTTAATGATACTGTGAGATATTTAATGATGATGTGAGATATTTAATGATATGTGAGATATTTAATGTACTGTGAGAGATTTAATGATGATGTGAGATATTAATGATGATGTGAGATATTTAATGTGATGTGAGTATTTAATGATACTGTGAGATATTAATGATACTGTGAGATATTTAATGATGATGTGAGATATTTAATGATGATGTGAGATATTTAATGATGATGTGAGATATTTAATGATACTGTGAGATATTTAATGATACTGTGAGATATTTAATGATACTGTGAGATATTTAATGATACTGTGAGATATTTAATGATACTGTGAGATATTTAATGATGATGTGAGATATTTAATGATGATGTGAGATATTTAATGATACTGTGAGATATTTAATGATGATGTGAGATATTTAATGATGATGTGAGATATTAATGATATCTGTGAGATATTTAATGATGATGTGAGATATTTAATGATACTGTGAGATATTTAATGATGAGTGAGATATTTAATGATGATGTGAGATATTTAATGATACTGTGAGATATTTAATGATACTGTGAGATATTTAATGATGATGTGAGATATTTAATGATGATGTGAGATATTTAATGATACTGTGAGATATTTAATGATGATGGAGATATTTAATGATACTGTGAGATATTTAATGATGACTGTGATATTTAATGATACTGTGAGATATTTAATGATACTGTGAGATATTTAATGATACTGTGAGATATTAATGCTACTGTGAGATATTAATGATGATGTGAGATATTTAATGATGATGTGAGATATTTAATGATTGATGTGAGATATTTAATGATGATGTGAGATATTTAATGATACTGTTGAGATATTTAATGATACTGTGAGATATTTAATGATACTGTGAGATATTTAATGATGACTGTGAGATATTTAATGATGACTGTGAGATATTTAATGATGATGTGAGATATTAATGATGATGTGAGATATTTAATGATACTGTGAGATATTTAATGATGATGTGAGATATTTAATGATGATGTGAGATATTTAATGATATGTGAGATATTTAATGATGATGTGAGATATTTAATGATGATGTGAGATATTTAATGATGATGTGAGATATTTAATGATGATGGTGAGATATTTAAGATATGAGATATACTGTGAGATATTTAATGATGATGTGAGATATTTAATGATACTGTGAGATATTTAATGATGATGTGAGATATTTAATGATGATGTGAGATATTTAATGATGATGTGAGATATTTAATGATGATGTGAGATATTTAATGATGATGTGAGATATTTAATGATACTGTGAGATATTAATGATACTGTGAGATCTTAATGATACTGTGAGATATTTAATGATGATGTGGATATTTAATGATACTGTGAGATATTTAATGATACTGTGAGATATTAATGATACTGTGAGATATTTAATGATACTGTGAGATATTTAATGATACTGTGAGATATTTAATGATGATGTGAGATATTTAATGATGATGTGAGATATTTAATGATGATGTGAGATATTTAATGATGATGTGAGATATTTAATGATACTGTGAGATATTTAATGATACTGTGAGATATTTAATGATACTGTGAGATATTTAATGATGATGTGAGATATTTAATGATACTGTGAGATATTTAATGATGATGTGAGATATTTAATGATGATGTGAGATATTTAATGATACTGTGAGATATTTAATGATGATGTGAGATATTTAATGATGATGTGAGATATTTAATGATGATGTGAGATATTTAATGATGATGTGAGATATTTAATGATACTGTGAGATATTTAATGATGATGTGAGATATTTAATGATACTGTGAGATATTAATGATGATGTGAGATATTTAATGATTGATGTGAGATATTTAATGATGATGTGAGATATTTAATGATGATGTGAGATATTTAATGATACTGTGAGATATTTAATGATACTGTGAGATATTTAATGATACTGTGAGATATTTAATGATTGATGTGAGATATTTAATGATACTGTGAGATATTTAATGATACTGTGAGATATTTAATGATGATGTGATATTAATGATACTGTGAGATATTTAATGATACTGTGAGATATTTAATGATACTGTGAGATATTTAATGATGATGTGAGATATTTAATGATGATGTGAGATATTTAATGATACTGTGAGATATTTAATGATACTGTGAGATATTTAATGATACTGTGAGATATTTAATGATGATGTGAGATATTTAATGATACTGTGAGATATTTAATGATGATGTGAGATATTTAATGATACTGTGAGATATTTAATGATACTGTGAGATATTTAATGATGATGTGAGATATTTAATGATACTGTGAGATATTTAATGATGATGTGAGATATTTAATGATACTGTGAGATATTTAATGATGATGTGAGATATTTAATGATGATGTGAGATATTTAATGATACTGTGAGATATTTAATGATACTGTGAGATATTTAATGATGATGTGAGATATTTAATGATGATGTGAGATATTTAATGTACTGTGAGATATTTAATGATACTGTGAGATATTTAATGATACTGTGAGATATTTAATGATACTGTGAGATATTTAATGATACTGTGAGATATTTAATGATGATGTGAGATATTAATGATACTGTGAGATATTTAATGATGATGTGAGATATTTAATGATGATGTGAGATATTTAATGATACTGTGAGATATTTAATGATACTGTGAGATATTTAATGATACTGTGAGATATTTAATGATGATGTGAGATATTTAATGATACTGTGAGATAATTTAATGATACTGTGAGATATTTAATGATACTGTGAGATATTTAATGATGATGTGAGATATTTAATGATGATGTGAGATATTTAATGATACTGTGAGATATTTAATGATGATGTGAGATATTTAATGATACTGTGAGATATTTAATGATGATGTGAGATATTTAATGATACTGTGAGATATTTAATGATGATGTGAGATATTTAATGATACTGTGAGATATTTAATGATGATGTGAGATATTTAATGATGATGTGAGATATTTAATGATACTGTGAGATATTTAATGATACTGTGAGATATTTAATGATACTGTGAGATATTTAATGATGATGTGAGATATTTAATGATGATGTGAGATATTTAATGATGATGTGAGATATTTAATGATACTGTGAGATACTTTAATGATGATGTGAGATATTTAATGATGATGTGAGATATTTAATGATGATGTGAGATATTTAATGATACTGTGAGATATTTAATGATGATGTGAGATATTTAATGATACTGTGAGATATTTAATGATACTGTGAGATATTTATGATACTGTGAGATATTTAATGATGATGTGAGATATTTAATGATGATGTGAGATATTTAATGATGATGTGAGATATTTAATGATGATGTGAGATATTTAATGATGATGTGAGATATTTAATGATGATGTGAGATATTTAATGATACTGTGAGATATTTAATGATGATGTGAGATATTTAATGATCTGTGAGATATTTAATGATGATGTGAGATATTTAATGATACTGTGAGATAATTAATGATACTGTGAGATATTTAATGATGATGTGAGATATTTAATGATGATGTGAGATATTTAATGATGATGTGAGATATTTAATGATACTGTGAGATATTTAATGATACTGTGAGATATTTAATGATGATGTGAGATATTTAATGATGATGTGAGATATTTAATGATGATGTGAGATATTTAATGATACTGTGAGATATTTAATGATGATGTGAGATATTTAATGATACTGTGAGATATTTAATGATGATGTGAGATATTTAATGATACTGTGAGATATTTAATGATGATGTGAGATATTTAATGATGATGTGAGATATTAATGATACTGTGAGATATTTAATGATACTGTGAGATATTTAATGATACTGTTGAGATATTTAATGATACTGTGAGATATTTAATGATACTGTGAGATATTTAATGATACTGTGAGATATTTAATGATGATGTGAGATATTAATGATGATGTGAGATATTTCATGATGATGTGAGATATTTAATGATGATGTGAGATATTAATGATACTGTGAGATATTTAATGATACTGTGAGATATTTAATGATACTGTGAGATATTTAATGATGATGTGAGATATTTAATGATACTGTGAGATATTTAATGATGATGTGAGATTATTTAATGATGATGTGAGATATTTTAATGATGATGTGAGATATTTAATGATACTGTGAGATATTTAATGATACTGTGAGATATTTAATGATGATGTGAGATATTTAATGATGATGTGAGATATTTAATGATGATGTGAGATATTTAATGAGATGATGTGAGATATTTAATGATACTGTGAGATATTTAATGATGATGTGAGATATTTAATGATGATGTGAGATATTAATGATGATGTGAGATATTTAATGATACTGTGAGATATTTACTGATGATGTGAGATATTTAATGATGACTGTGAGATATTTAATGATGATGTGAGATATTTAATGATACTGTGAGATATTTAATGATGATGTGAGATATTTAATGATACTGTGAGATATTTAATGATGATGTGAGATATTTAATGATGATGTGAGATATTTAATGATGATGTGAGATATTTAATGATGACTGTGAGATATTTAATGATGATGTGAGATATTTAATGATACTGTGAGATATTTAATGATACTGTGAGATATTTAATGATACTGTGAGATATTTAATGATGATGTGAGATATTAATGATACTGTGAGATATTTAATGATACTGTGAGATATTTAATGATGATGTGAGATATTTAATGATACTGTGAGATATTTATGATACTGTGAGATATTTAATGATGATGTGAGATATTTAATGATGATGTGAGATATTTAATGATACTGTGAGATATTTAATGATACTGTGAGATATTTAATGATGATGTGAGATATTTAATGATACTGTGAGATATTTAATGATGATGTGAGATATTTAATGATACTGTGAGATATTTAATGATACTGTGAGATATTTAATGATGATGTGAGATATTAATGATACTGTGAGATATTTAATGATGATGTGAGATATTTAATGATACTGTGAGATATTTAATGATGATGTGAGATATTTAATGATGACTGTGAGATATTTAATGATACTGTGAGATATTTAATGATACTGTGAGATATTTAATGATGACTGTGAGATATTTAATGATGATGTGAGATATTTAATGATGATGTGAGATATTTAATGATGATGTGAGATATTTAATGATACTGTGAGATATTTAATGATACTGTGAGATATTTAATGATACTGTGAGATATTTAATGATACTGTGAGATATTTAATGATACTGTGAGATATTTAATGATGTGAGATATTTAATGATGATGTGAGATATTAATGATACTGTGAGATATTTAATGATGATGTGAGATATTTAATGATGATGTGAGATATTTAATGATACTGTGAGATATTTAATGATACTGTGAGATATTTAATGATACTGTGAGATATTTAATGATGATGTGAGATATTTAATGATACTGTGAGATATTTAATGATACTGTGAGATATTTAATGATACTGTGAGATATTTAATGATGATGTGAGATATTTAATGATGATGTGAGATATTTAATGATACTGTGAGATATTTAATGATGATGTGAGATATTTAATGATACTGTGAGATATTTACTGATGATGTGAGATATTTAATGATACTGTGAGATATTTAATGATGATGTGAGATATTTAATGATACTGTGAGATATTTAATGATGATGTGAGATATTTAATGATGATGTGAGATATTTAATGATACTGTGAGATATTTAATGATACTGTGAGATATTTAATGATACTGTGAGATATTAATGATGATGTGAGATATTTAATGATGATGTGAGATATTTAATGATACTGTGAGATATTTAATGATACTGTGAGATATTTAATGATGATGTGAGATATTTAATGATGATGTGAGATATTTAATGATACTGTGAGATATTTAATGATACTGTGAGATATTTAATGATACTGTGAGATATTTAATGATGATGTGAGATATTTAATGATGACTGTGAGATATTTAATGATGATGTGAGATATTTAATGATACTGTGAGATATTTATGATGATGTGAGATATTTAATGATACTGTGAGATATTTAATGATACTGTGAGATATTTAATGATACTGTGAGATATTTAATGATACTGTGAGATATTTAATGATGATGTGAGATATTTAATGATGATGTGAGATATTTAATGATGATGTGAGATATTAATGATGATGTGAGATATTTAATGATACTGTGAGATATTTAATGATACTGTGAGATATTTAATGATACTGTGAGATATTTAATGATGACTGTGAGATATTTAATGATACTGTGAGATATTAATGATACTGTGAGATATTTAATGATGATGTGAGATATTTAATGATGATGTGAGATATTTAATGATGATGTGAGATATTTAATGATACTGTGAGATATTTAATGATACTGTGAGATATTTAATGATACTGTGAGATATTTAATGATGATGTGAGATATTTAATGATGACTGTGAGATATTTAATGATACTGTGAGATATTTAATGATACTGTGAGATATTTAATGATACTGTGAGATATTTAATGATACTGTGAGATATTTAATGATGACTGTGAGATATTAATGATGATGTGAGATATTTAATGATACTGTGAGATATTTAATGATACTGTGAGATATTTAATGATACTGTGAGATATTTAATGATGATGTGAGATATTTAATGATGATGTGAGATATTTAATGATACTGTGAGATATTTAATGATACTGTGAGATATTTAATGATGATGTGAGATATTTAATGATACTGTGAGATATTTAATGATGATGTGAGATATTTAATGATGATGTGAGATATTTAATGATGATGTGAGATATTTAATGATGATGTGAGATATTTAATGATACTGTGAGATATTTAATGATGATGTGAGATATTTAATGATACTGTGAGATATTTAATGATGATGTGAGATATTTAATGATGATGTGAGATATTTAATGATACTGTGAGATATTTAATGATACTGTGAGATATTTAATGATGATGTGAGATATTTAATGATGATGTGAGATATTTAATGATACTGTGAGATATTTAATGATACTGTGAGATATTTAATGATACTGTGAGATATTTAATGATGATGTGAGATATTTAATGATGATGTGAGATATTAATGATGATGTGAGATATTTAATGATACTGTGAGATATTTAATGATACTGTGAGATATTTAATGCTACTGTGAGATATTTAATGATGATGTGAGATATTTAATGATACTGTGAGATATTTAATGATACTGTGAGATATTTAATGATGATGTGAGATATTTAATGATACTGTGAGATATTTAATGATGATGTGAGATATTTAATGATACTGTGAGATATTTAATGATGATGTGAGATATTTAATGATGATGTGAGATATTTAATGATGATGTGAGATATTTAATGATGATGTGAGATATTTAATGATACTGTGAGATATTTAATGATGATGTGAGATATTTAATGATACTGTGAGATATTTAATGATGATGTGAGATATTTAATGATGATGTGAGATATTTAATGATACTGTGAGATATTTAATGATACTGTGAGATATTTAATGATGATGTGAGATATTTAATGATGATGTGAGATATTTAATGATACTGTGAGATATTTAATGATACTGTGAGATATTTAATGATACTGTGAGATATTTAATGATGATGTGAGATATTTAATGATACTGTGATATAAATGTAAAGTACAAATAAGAATTAAAATAAGAGTAAAATTAAGTGATAAGACTGTTATAAATACAATAAAACTGGTATGTGATGTCACGCTGATACGGTAAGTGCGTCATTTCCGGTTGTTAATGTTTCTGTGTTGCTGGTAGCATACTTCGGCAGCTCCAGCTTGACTCAGTTAATGTTGTTGTATTCTTGATCACATCAGCTAATTACCTGTCATCTATCTAAACCTATACTTGTACTTCCTAAGCACTTACAACTCTCTCCTTATCCTCCTTCTCTTAGCGACTCTCGCTAAATCCTCAATTCTTTACGCTCCTTTCGGCTCTGCTAACGTTAGCTGCTGCAGCTCGGCAGCTAGCGATGGCATCTCCCTCTTCTGCTCTCTCCTGCTCGGTGTGTTTCATGTTTAGCTATTGCTCTGCCTCCTTTAGTGATAATGGTACGTGTATTAAATGTAGTTTATACGCAGGGTTGGAGGCGAGTTTTAGAGGGATAGATGAGCGGCTCCGCACCATGGCTAGTCAGCGGTTAGCAAGTGTAGCTGTTAGCAAGCCCCCTATAGCCGGTGCGGGCCGACCAGTGGTATCTCCTGTTAGCTGTCCCCCGGCGGGGCCCGAGCAGCCGGGAGACTGGGTGACTGTCCGAAAGAAGTGTTATCAGAAGCCCACGGTTCACCACCAACCGCTTGCTGTTTCTAACAGATTCTCCCCACTCAGTGACACACCAGCTGAGAAGCCAACTCTGGTTATCGGTAGCTCAATTTTGAGATACGTTCATTTTGAGACACCAGCGACGACAGTCACGTGCATTCCTGGTGCCAGAGCGGGCGACATAGAAGCACATTTGAAACTGCTGGCTAAGGCTAAACGTAAATACAGTAAGATTGTTATTCACGTCGGCGGTAATGACACGTGATTGCGTCAATCGGAGTGTACTAAAGTTAATGTGGAGTCGGTGTGTACATTTGCCAAAACAATGTCGGACTCCGTAGTTTTCTCTGGTCCTCTGCCAAATCTTTTGAATGATGACATGTTTAGCCGCATGTCATCATTCCGTCGCTGGCTCTCACGGTGGTGTCCAGATAATGATGTGAGCTTCGTAGACAATTGGCGGACTTTCTGGGGAAGACCTGGTCTGATTAGGAGTGACGGCATCCATCCTACTTTGGCTGGAGCAGATCTCATATCCAATAATATTACAAAGTCTATTAGTGGACCTAATCCATGACAACCCAGAGTTGAGACCAGGAGAAAGAGTTGCAGTCTTACACACTTCTCTGTGCTTCTTTCCGGGCAGTCACCCACTCAAATCCCCATAGTGACTGTGTCTGCCCCACGACCACTGAAACTAATCAAGTCTATGGTTAACAGAAGAGGAGTTATACATGAAAACATCATTAAAATAAACACCACCGCTGCAAAAGTGCAACTAAATCTAAAAATTAAATGTGGGCTCTTAAACATCAGATCTTTATCAACGAAAGCTGGATTGGTAAATGATTTAATATCAGATAATAAGATTGATTTATTTTGTCTCACTGAAACCTGAGACATGAAGAATATGTCAGTCTAAATGAATCCGCTCCACCTGGTCATATTAATACTCACATTCCTCGAGGTACTGGCCGAGGACGAGGAGCTGCGGCCATGTTTGACTCAAACCTCTTGATCAATCCTAAACCTAAACTAAACTATAACTCTTTTGAAAGCCTTGTTCTTACTCTCTCAGTAGACAAAATATCCAACGCTCGATGTTTATCTGAAAGTGCTGTGACTAAATTTAAGGAAGTGATTCCATCAGCACTTAATTCAACACCAGGACTCAATATCAATATAACGGAGGACTCCAATGCTAACTTTAGTCCCTCCCAAATTAATCATCTTGTTGATAGCGCTGCAGCCTCACTGCGAATAACACTCGACTCTGTCGCTCCTCTAAAGAAGAAGATCATAAAACAGGAAAAGAAAGCTCCGGCTTAATTTACAAATCCTCAAACTAAAACAAAAGTCAAGAAATCTTGAAAGTAAATGGCGTTCCACTAAACTGGAAGAATCTCGTTTAGTCTGGTTAGATCATCTTAAAACGTATAAGAAGGCTCTCCGTAATGCAGAGCAGCTTATTACTCTTCCTTAATAGAAGAACATAAGAACAACCCCAGGTTTCTGTTCAGCACTGAGGCTGACAGAGAGCCACAGCTCTACAGAGCCTTCTGTTCCTATATCTCTCAGTAGTGACGACTTCATGAGCTTCTTTAACCATAAACATTATAATTATTAGAGACTAAATTAATCTCCTCCTGACCTCAATCAGTAACGACTTAACTTCAACCTCCAGAACCATTAAAAACATCTGTAACTCCTGAAATATATCTCGACTGTTTTACTCCAATCAACCTTAACCAACTAACTTCAACAATCTCATCGTCTAAGCATCAACCTGTCTTTTAGACCCGATTCCAACTAAACTGTTTAAAGAAGTTTTACCCTTAATTAACACCTCGTTATTAAATATGATCAACCTGTCTCTATTATCTGGCTACGTACCACAAACCTTTAAAGTAGCTGTAATAAAACCACTTCTTAAAAAGCCTGGTCTTGATCCAGAGGTTTTAACCAACTATAGGCCGATATCTAACCTTCCCTTTCTTTTGTTGTTTATCCTGTACACACGACATCTACTGCACGTCTGTCCGTCCTGGGAGAGGGATCCCTCCTCAGTTGCTCTCCCTGAGGTTTCTTCCATTTTTTCCCCTTTAATTATGGGGTTTCTTTTAGGAAGTTTTTCCTTTGTGCGATGCGAGGGTCTAAGGACAGAGGGTCTAAGGACAGAGGGTCTGAGGACAGAGGGTCTAAGGACAGAGGGTCTAAGGACAGAGGGTCTAAGGACAGAGGGTCTGAGGACAGAGGGTCTAAGGACAGAGGTTGTAAGAACAGAGGGTCTAAGGACAGAGGGTCTAAGGACAGAGGGTCTAAGGACAGAGGGTCTAAGAACAGAGGGTCTAAGGACAGAGGGTCTAAGGACAGAGGGTGTAAGGACAGAGGGTCTAAGGACAGAGGGTCTAAGGACAGAGGGTCTAAGGACAGAGGGTCTAAGAACAGAGGGTCTAAGGACAGAGGGTCTAAGGGTCTGAGGACAGAGGGTCTAAGGACAGAGGTTGTAAGAACAGAGGGTCTAAGGACAGAGGGTCTAAGGACAGAGGGTCTAAGGACAGAGGGTCTAAGAACAGAGGGTCTAAGGACAGAGGGTCTAAGGACAGAGGGTCTAAGGACAGAGGGTCTAAGGACAGAGGGTCTAAGGACAGAGGGTGTTGTATCCTGTACAGTCTGTAAAGCACACTGAGACAAATGTATAATTTGTGATATTGGGCTGTATAAATACATTTGATTTCATTTGTTATAAATATAAAGTGAAAGTACAGGCAATTGAATTAAACACACACTGAGATGAACTGCACGTGTTGTGTTTGACTCAAAGTTCAGGTATTTCCCCAAATCAAACCAAGACTTCTTCACCGGCTCGACTCGAAGTGAAAGCGAAGCCCAACGACTTCAAACTGTCACGTCTGCACCGGAAGAAACTCGTCTTAACTGTTTTATAAAAAGCAAAAAACATCTCCTGCAATGACCGAAGGGAGAGAACTTGTGGTTGTGTGTGAGCGTTAGCATGTGAGCTAATCCTAACACAGAAGCCTCCTGTCATGAGAAAGTACTCAGAGAGACTAATGCAATTACAGAGCGAGAGAGCGAGAAGTGAAGTGCATTTATTATTCTGAGCCGTTTCTCTGAACTGCAGGCAGAAAACAAACGTATTAAAACAAACCGTGAAGTCGTTATTTACTAATGTTATTCAGATCAAAACTGGTAAACATCTTTATGAAACCAGCTGCAGGAGGAAGCACCAGAGTTCAAGGTATTTTACTTTAAGTATTTCCATTTTATATATATATATATATATATATATATATATATATATATATATATATATATATATATATATATATATATATATATATATATATATATATATATAAAAATTACATTTAATATATATATAAATATATATATAAAATACCATAGTTTTAATATTTTCCTATGTTTTGTATGCAAAGCGTGAAGATTTGTTTTATACAAGTACAGCTGAAATAATTAGTAAAGAAAAGAAAAATATCTATATTAAAAAAACGAAAATAATTTATAATAAACAAATTTAATAAATAAAAATCAAGTAATATTAATTAATAATAAAGGTGTAATTTTCTGCTTATTTTATGTTATTACACATTTTCTGCTTGAGCTTAAAGCACCTGGTTCAGTCTTCAGTTAAAACTGCTTTTAAAGTGAAACTCCTATAAAAAACGTTTTATTTTTAGACCCCTTCGCTCAACTACTTCTGTGAGTCCTACGTTTCCCAGAATGCCATTCCACAATGTCCACATAATTAGAGGAAATTGTTGATAAATTACAGTGATAGTAAGATGAAAGCGATCGGGTTTCTCCAGCCGGCCACATGCGAGTCACAAACCCCAAACTGTCCCGTGGCTGCAATGCATTCTGGTCTTTTTCTCCTCATGTGGTCATAGAAGCTGGTCTCTGTAATGGTTCTTCTTCTGTGGTGGATGTCTCCCAGCACGACTGTTAAACGTGGTGGCAGGAAACACCAAACCCCTGAATGGTGCCGGTAATAAAGAAGTCTGTGTATCTGTTGAACTCTTTCACACAGAGTTCCCAGTAAATGCCTGGATGACCTTTCAGCCACCGCGAGTGAAACTCTGCGTACGTCAACACACCAACCTTATTACAGCTGCATACCGGCACCGGTACCTGCGACACCGTAGAAAGACGAGTGCGTTTTCTGATTTCTGGCTTATTCCTGCATTTGACTCGCAGCATTACGTCTCTTGCACTATTTTATTTATCTTTACATCTTAAGTGCTGCACTGTTGGAGGAGCTGGGACTTGTAGTCCTGTAGCTTTTGTGCCGACGACATTAAAGCCTTTGAATCTTGAATGGAAAAGCACCTGTCCTCTTTAAAACCACCTGTACGTCTTTGTACTGCTTTAAACTTCCTGTTTACACTCTAAACTTCCTGTTTACACTCTAAACTTCCTGTTTACAGACTCTAAAATTCCTGTTTACAGACTAAACTTCCTGTTTACTCTCTAAACTTCCTGTTTACTCTCTAAACTTCCTGTTTACTCTCTAAACTTTCTGTTTACTCTCTAAACTTCCTGTTTACACTCTAAACTTCCTGTTTACTCTCTAAACTTCCTGTTTACTCTCTAAACTTCCTGTTTACACTCTAAACTTCCTGTTTACTCTCTAAACTTCCTGTTTACACTCTAAACTTCCTGTTTACTCTCTAATCTACCTGGAGGTCTGTTGACAACAATGTTCCTGAAATATCTACAAAAACTGAACTTACTGTAAAGACTTGAGTGCATGTCTGCTGTTGTATGCCCATTTACAAGAATTATAATTCAAAATGAATCGTCATTCATTCGTACATTTATTTACTTATTCACACTTTAATTTATCTGCTTATAATTGTGTTTTTTATACTTTAATTTATCCATAGTGTATGGAGGTTCAAAACTAAATATATAAATAACTAATTATAATTAAATGCTTAATGAATACATTATTAATTGCCAGCATAAATAAATACATTAAATGAGACATTAAATATATAAATGTTGAATGTATATATTCATATGTTATTATGAATTATATGTGTTATTAAAAAACACTTTGAGTATTTCCTTGTTTTGCACCTGGATGTTCGCACACAACATGTCTGCACCTGAAAGCTTCTGCTCAGTGTGTGTGTGTGTGTGTCTCCTCAGTGTGTGTGTGTGTGTCTCCTCAGTGTGTGTGTGTGTGTCTCCTCAGTGTGTGTGTGTGTGTGTGGCTCCTCAGTGTGTGTGTGTGTGGCTCCTCAGTGTGTGTGTGTGTGTGTGTGTGTGTCTCCTCAGTGTGTGTGTGTGTGTGTGTGCGTGCGTGTGTGTGGCTCCTCAGAGTGTGTGTGTGTGTGTGGCTCCTCAGTGTGTGTGTGTGTTGGCTCCTCAGTGTGTGTGTGTGTGTGGCTCCTCAGTGTGTGTGTGTGTGGCTCCTCAGTGTGTGTGTGTGTGTGTGGCTCCTCAGTGTGTGTGTGGCTCCTCAGTGTGTGTGTGTGTGTGTGTGTGTGTGTGTGTGTGTGTGTGTGCGCGTGTACGTGTGTGTGGCTCCTCAGTGTGTGTGTGTGTGTGTGTGTGTGCGTGCGTGTGTGTGGCTCCTCAGAGTGTGTGTGTGTGCGTGCGTGTGTGTGGCTCCTCAGAGTGTGTGTGTGTGCGTGTGTGTGTGTGGCTCCTCAGTGTGTGTGTGTGTGCGTGTGTGTGTGTGGCTCCTCAGAGTGTGTGTGTGTGCGTGCGTGTGTGTGGCTCCTCAGAGTGTGTGTGTGTGCGTGTGGCTCCTCAGTGTGTGTGTGTGTGCGTGTGTGTGTGTGTGTGGCTCCTCAGTGTGTGTGTGTGTGTGTGTGCGTGTGTGTGTGTGCGCGTGTGTGTCTCGGTGTGTGTGCATGTCTCGGTGTGTGTGTGTGTGCGTGTGTGTCTCGGTGTGTGTGTGTGTGTGTGGCTCCTCAGTGTGTGTGTGTGTGTGTGTGCGTGCGTGTGTGCGTGCGTGTGTGTGTGTGTGTGTGCGTGTCTCAGTGTGTGTGCGTATGTGTGTGTGCGTGTGTGTCTCGGTGTGTGTGTGTGTGTGTGGCTCCTCAGTGTGTGTGTGTGTGTGTGCGTGTGTGTGTGTGTGTGTGCGTGTCTCGGTGTGTGTGCGTATGTGTGTGTGTGTGTGTGTGTGTGGCTCCTCAGTGTGTGTGCGTGTCTCGGTGTGTGTGCGTGTGTGTGTGTGCGTGTGTGTCTCGGTGTGTGTGTGTGTGTGTGTGTGTGTGTGGCTCCTCAGTGTGTGTGCGTGTCTCGGTGTGTGTGCGTGTGTGTGTGTGCGTGTGTGTCTCGGTGTGTGTGTGTGTGTGTGTGTGTGTGGCTCCTCAGTGTGTGTGCGTGTCTCGGTGTGTGTGCGTGTGTGTGTGTGCGTGTGTGTCTCGGTGTGTGTCTCGGTGTGTGTGTGTGTGTGTGTGTGCACTCACCGCTTCAGTGATGAATAGAAAGTTCTACAGGACTCAACAGAACCCGCAGCTCACCGCCGACAGCAGCGCCTCATCTTCGGCTGTCACTCTGCTGCACACGTCGCTGCAGCTTCCGGACGGAGACAACAAACTAACTAAGCAGTAAAGAAGTTAGTTTAGTTGTTGTGAGCAGACTGACTCTTCTTCCAGTCAGTCAAACGTGTCTCGGCTCTTCGCGAGACCAACTGCCGCCTCCGCTCAACAGGCTGCTGCTGGAGGCTGCGGCTAACAAGCTAACAGCGCTAACTACCAACACTTCCGGTTACAGTCTTCAAAGTAAAAGTCCAGTTTTGTTACAACGCAACAAATTACTTTTTTGAAAATGTTTTGTGGGATTAACTACTGAAACTACAAAAATTGTTGGGGCATAAAACGAAATAATGGTATTTATTTGTTTTACCATTGTGGGCGTTTCTTTTTAAATAATCTCAATTAAATTGATTTTGTTTTCTGGCATGTGACTCATATTTTTATTTTTATTTCATATCACATATATACAGTGGTGGGCCGTCAGGGCCAGCAAGGCCTTCTCTGCTGGCCTAAACATCATCAGAATATACATTTAACTTTTATATATTTTCTCCACCAATATGTATTAAATTATTCCTCAGAGTCTATCCTCTTCACGTCATAGCTTTCCTCTTGGTTGCGCTGCTTCCAGCCTCAGATGGAGATTTGGAGGGCTGGCCTTTATGTTAGAGCTTTTATCCAATCATATTCCAGCCATGATGTGTTGCCAGGGTCCACGAGATCTGCCCTGAGGCCTTCAGAAGCAACAGCGCCTGTCGCTTAAAGTGAACGGAGACAAAACTGTGGCGTTAACCAATCAGATGTCGAGTTGGCGACACCGGGGCCAGCTAGCAGGCGTACGATAACGTCAGCATGTCCACGTCTTTTGATTGGATACGCACTATTGAGAGGCAGAGCTATGCAGAGCTAGCAAACTTTGAACGAGCTCATTTAGATTTCTACAAGCTGTTTGTTTCCAACCCACAACGGCTGAAGGAGGAGAAGAGGTCGATGTGGTCGCAGATATCATTACAACGCCATTTTCAACACAAACTTTTCAAGAAAAGCTAGACATCGTGAGAAGAGAACGGCCAACCCCGACGCTAGCGAGCCTATCACAGCCGGGAAAAGGGTTTGTCCACCACTTTCATATCACTAAGTACGAGCGGTACCCCCGGCTCACAGCCTCCGAGAGGCACTGCACATTGTACTGCTGGGAATGCCTGCTACAACTAAATGTTTCTAAATATTAATATAACTCTGTTGTTAGCGTGATGCAACGCCCGGTTATACTGCGTTTCTGTCTACATGTATAGTTTCTAGAGCCATGGCGTCATAATGATGGTATTAAGAGGGGGAATAATTCAGGTAGGACTGTAGGACATCACTGAAGGCTTAGGTGTGAAGTGCACGGCCCGCCACTGCATATATCACATATATCGTTAAAAGTACCTGATGGTAAATAAGCAGTGTTGGGGAGTAGTGAACTACAAGTAACTAAACTACATTTTGCAGTTGTTTGCTGGTAGTTGAACTACATTTCTGTTTGCATAGTAATACTGCAATTTCTTTGTGTAGGTTTTGGCCATAAAAGGAATTAAATGATAAATCTTTATCATTTTTTATCATTGTGGGAACTCCATTAAGTGGCATGTGACTCATATTTCCTCATTACTTTGAGTTACATTTTTGTGGACTTTATTCAAACTGAGTGGAAATGTAATGTGTGATTTAAAAACAAAATCACAATCTTCATAGATATTCCCTCAAAATATTTCACATCAGTTTGTGAGAAATGTGAGTTTGTTATTTTCTATTTTAGGCGACATAATTGTGTATCACGATATCTCGATATGAGTTTTTATCACGATATGTTGTGTTGGTTTATCCTGCAGCACGAGTGACATTTAGTGCGACACACTCACTTAAATAATTTGGTTGGTTTATTTTTCAGACTTTTAGACTTTAGAGTCATGGGGAACTAACCGACTTCTTCTTCTACTCTTTGTTTAGGAACGTCTTTTAGAGGAAGCAGAAGTAGTGAACTTGTTTCCTGTTGAGAGTTTGTGATTCAAACAGTAAACAACAAGTACAAAGCGGCTGCTGTGGGAAACAAAAAGCTTCTGTTGGTTCTACGGAGAGTTTTAAGAGCCAAGACTAAATGTGTGAATAAATAACTAATTATAAACTTAAACGCTAAAATAAATGAATATTTATTAAATGTATTACAGCATAAATAAATCACATATTAAATGAGACATTTAATATAAAAATGTTAAATGTACTTGTGTATTTATCTATTTATTTATACTTTTGTATATTTATTTACTTATTCCCACATTTATTTATCTATTTATAATTGTATTCTTTTTTATATACGTTAATTTATCCACAGTGTATGGAGGGTTTTAAGGTCCAAAACTAAATATATCAATAAATAAGTCATTATAAAATGAATGCACCTTAAATAAACTAATTAATCACAAATGAAATCAAACCTTAAATATGTTTAATTTCATTTGTTTTTTATTGTTGAATATTAAATGTTATGATTATCTGCTTTTATGTTTACCATTATTACAATTATTATTTATTATTATTATTATTATTAATATTATTAGTCCATCGTACACCATGTAGGGAGAAAAACAATATTTACTGAATTACTCAAATAAAAATGTATGTGTTTAACAAAAAGGAGATGATGTTATAAATTCTGCTTTTATTGTGAAGGTACATACCTATTTTCCGGTACAGCTCTGATTCCAGCATGACTCTCAGAGGTGATTGGTTCAGAATTAATTAATCTCATTAAATATTCATGAGGTGGTCACAAATAAACACGAGAAGAAGTTGCAACTTGACAACAATGAAACAATAAAACAATGAAAAAGGTGAATAAAGTTTAATGTTTTGAGTCAGTTTCACTTTCTAAGGTTAATGTCACATTTCTGTCATCAGCAGGGAAGAAGTAAAAGTACATGTAGTATATATAAAAATACTATTAAAACCGCAAGACTGCGCTTAAGTTACTTTTATATTTATTTATTTCCCCCTACTTTCCCTATGTATCTGCTTTATTTTAAGTATTACTGCTTATTTATATCCTTGTATTATATTCAGACTTTTATTGAGGACTACAAGTGTCATGGAAATAGTGCTTAAGCATTAAAATATGAAATAATGCACTGCTTTTTAAATGTAGTCTATTTATTTATAGATTCATTCATTCATTTGTAAACAGATGTATCAATGTTTATTTTTATTGCACAATTAGACACTTTATTACTTTCTACTCTGTAATACTGAAGTGAGATACTTCCACGTCTGTACAGAAACACGTTTGTTGTTTCTTTAATTATGTTTCAGGTTTTATGCTTCAGACTTTTGCCTCGCAGGTCAAAGGTCAGCGTCAGGCGGCGGCCAACAGCAGCAGGACTGCAGCGTCCCCGTTGTGCCTCCGGGCCTCCTGCAGAGGAGAGCTCCCCCACCTGGTGGAGAGACAGAACTACACCACACACCATCTCCTCCACGCACACACACATTACCCTTGGGCTTCACTTTTAAAAAGTTGCTCTAAAGTCCTTATTTCTGGAGGTTTTTAAGAACCAAAACTAAATATATAAATAAATGGAAATGCTTAAACAAATTAAATGAGACATCAAATATATAAATGTACATATATACATTTCTATATATATATACATATACATATATATATATATATATGTACATA
>NC_041360.1:25801646-25819554 GCF_900634415.1 Cottoperca gobio
ACGTGGGATGGCTTAACTCGCATGTAATTGGTCTGTGAGTTTCTTGAACCGCTAAACCAGTGCCGTAAAAACGAGAAAAGCTGCGCCGGTTAAAATAGAAGCGCCCTGTCAAAATTGAAAATCCCTTAATAATTTATTGATTAGGCTATAGGTCCGGGTAGGTCGGCGTCTGGGTCCGGACTCGGACCGTGGTCCGCCTGTTAGTGACCCCTGGCCTAGGGTCTGGAGGGTTAGGGTTACAGTTAACCCTAACTCTAACCCCCTACAGGGCTCCATTCAGGGTCTCCAAGAAGGCCGAATACTCCGAACTGCGGTTTGGGGCATAGGCACAAACAACAGTCAGAGTTTTCCCCCCCATAACCCGAAGGCGTAGGGAGGCGACCCTCTCGTCCACCGGGGTAAACTCCAACGTAGCGGCGCTCAGCCACGGACTTGTGAGTATCCCCACACCCGCTCGAACGCCTCACACCTTGGACAACTCCGGAGAAGAATAGAGTCCAACCCCTATCCAGGAGTACGGTTCCAGAGCCAAGGCTGTGCGTGGAGGTAAGCCCCACCAGATCCAACTGGTAGCGCTCCACCTCCCGCACTAGTTCCTGGCTCCTTCCCCACTAGAGAGGTGACGTTCCACGTCCCCAGAGCCAGCCTCTGCTGCCCGGGTCTGGTCCGTCGAGGTCCCTGACCATCACTGCCACCCGTGTGACAGCGCACCCGACCCCAGCGGTTTTTCCCATGAGTGGTGGGCCCACAGGATGGATGGATGGGAGGCACCACGTAGCTTCTTCGGGCTGTGCCCGACCGGGCTCCATGGCAAACCCAGCCACCAGGCACTCGCTGTCGGGCCCTCCCTCTGGGCCTGGCTCCAGACGAGGGCCCCGGGTTTCCTCCGGGCAGGGTCTCTCCTTTCCTTTCACTCTGTTTCATGAGGTCCTCTCTGGGAACCATCACCTTATCGTGGTGGAGAGGTTTGTGTGTCCCTATGAACCTGAGAGCTGTGTTGTCTGGAGCCTAGTGCTCCTGGTAGGGTCTCCCAAGGCAAATTGGTCTCAGGCGAGGGGCCAGACTAAGAATGGTTCAAAATCGACCTCATTATAATTATTATAATTATTATATATTGTTATTATTATTATTACCATTATTATTATTATTAGTAGTATTTATTATTATTATTACTATTATAATTTATATTATTATTGTTATTATTTGTAATGTTGTTGTTTTCAAATACAACCTTACAATAAAAATATATTAATTTTATTAAAAGGTAAAGTAAGTTAATCCTCACATTTTCCATGAAAAATGTCTAAAACAATTAAAGAGTTTCCCATTAATTTTTATCTCAATCGACTAATTGACTTTGTAGGTTTTGAAATAAAAAAGCACAATGGAATAAAAAGTGCGTAGAATAAGAATTTAAACAAATATATAATTCAGTTACTTTTCTGATTTGACTAAATGGATAATATTACAAGCTTCTAAATACAAAACATTGTTAAAGACCAAACCAGCTGTTTCTGTAAAGTCGGGGTCACATTTCACAAGTCTATGAGACGTTAAAGTTCCACCAAATATTGATTTAATACAAAATATAAAAAGTGCAAATATAAAAATCTTCTTCAAATTCAATTATTATATATAAACACAAAAATTAAAAACGGCATCAGCATTAATTTTTCTGAATTGATAAATAAGATATTAATTCATATATTAAAGACCAACCTCACTTGTATTATCTCATTTTGTATCAAATAAGACAAAAGCCTTTGCTTAACTATACCATCACCAAAGATCAGATCAGCAGAGAGCTGAAGAGACTGCGTCCCAGTAAAGCAGCTGGCCCGGACGGAGTGTGTCCAAGGATGCTAAAGGCCTGTTCTGCTCAACTCGGGGAGCCCCTTCAATGTTCAACCTGAGCCTGCGGCTGGGGAGGGTCCCAGTTCTCTGGAAGACTTCATGTCTCATCCCTGTCCCCAAAAAGAAACTCCCTAGGGAACCAGATGACTTCCGGCCGGTTGCACTGACTTCACACATGATGAAGACCATGGAGCAGCTGTTGCTCCATCACCTCAGACCCCAGGTTCGCCATGCACAAGATCCTCTGCAGTTCGCATACCAGGCGAAGGTGGGCGTGGATGACTCCATCCTCTATCTGCTACACAGGGCTTACTCTCATCTGGAAAAGGGGACAAGTGGCGCGGTGAGAATGATGTTCTTTGATTTCTCCAGCGCCTTTAACACCATCCAGCCCCTACTCCTGAGAGATAAGCTGACAGAGATGAGGGTGGACTCACATCTGGTGAGATGGATCACTGACTACCTCACAGAGAGACCACAGTACGTCAGGCTGAAAGGCTGCACGTCCGACACTGTGGTCAGCAGCACTGGAGCGCCACAGGGGACGGTACTCTCCCCTATCTTGTTCACCATCTACACCTCTGACTTCCAGCACAACTCTGAGCTCTGCCACGTGCAGAAACACTGATGACACTGTGATCGTCGGCTGGGTCAGGAATGGACAAGAGGGGGAGGACAGGAGCCTGGTGGAGGACTTTGTGAGGTGGTCCAAGTCAAACCATCTGCAGCTGAACACCTCCAAGACCAAGGAGATGGTGGTGGACTTCCGAAGGATCAGGCCACACCTGCAACCTGTGTCCATCGAGGGGGTCAACGTGGAGGTGGTCAGGTCCTACAAATATCTGGGCCTGCAGCTGGACGACAAGCTGGACTGGACGGCAAATATGGCACTCTTCATAAGAAAGGGCAGAGTCGTCTGTACTTCCTGAGAAGGCTGGGGTCCTTCAAAATCTGCAAAAAACTACTGTTGATGTTCTACCAGTCTGTGGTGGCCAGCGCTCTCTTCTATGCTGTGGTGTGTTGGGGAGGAAGCAGCAAGAAGAGGGACGCTGGGCGGCTGGACAGACTGGTGAGGAGGGCTGGCTCTGTAGTGGGCACAGAGCTGGACCCCCTGGTGACAGTAGCAGAGAGAAGGACCCTTGATAAACTGTCATCCATCCTGGACAACGCCCACCACCCTCTGCCACCATCTATCTATCTATCTATCTATCTATCTATCAACTATACTCCAAATAGGTTGATATGACTGTTGATATTTTAATTGTCCACCGAATTACTTTTTATCCGTTTTCTTTTAAACCTGATGATTTATGAGTTAATTTTGCTGCCTTTGTGAAGCCCTTTGTAAAGTGGATTTTGATGCTCTATCAATTAATATTAATAAACATAAATATTTTTATATAAAATAAATATTATTATTGTATAAAATGTAAGAATATAAAATTATATTTTTGAAGAAATTCTATACATGTTTAAGTGCTTTATTTATTATTTATTTATTTTAACAGAAAATGAACACAAACAAAGCTCGTCATTGAGACTTTTACTGTGAAAAAGACCGGAAGTCAATATTTTGAAAAGCGGAAATCACGATGTTTACATTGCTAGCATTTTTGCTCGCTGCTAAGCTAACTGCTAGCTAACAGATAGCAGGTGGATGTTTTCCCGGTCAGGTTTGACTATAACTTGTAGTTTTTTAGGGTCATTCAGTGTTGTAACGTTAAAGCGTTTATCTGACGTCACCCCGGTGCTCGTGCCTCCTCGGCCCGGTGCTCCACGGTGCTCGTGCCTCCTCGGCCCGGTGCTCCACGGTGCTCGTGCCTCCTCGGCCCGGTGCTCCACGGTGCTCGTGCCTCCTCGGCCCGGTGCTTCCCCGTTAACGTTAAGAACTTTCTCCAGAAACAGACAAATGCCAAAGAAAGGAAAAGCGGTGAGTTACTAAGAGCTAAACTTTACATACGTTACTCTTTATATTTCTACTCTACTTCTAAATATTGTACTTTTTACTGCATTATATTTATTTTATAACTAGTCATTTAACTTTTGACATTTAATTCACATTTAAATAAATTAATATGGGCATGAAATAAATTCTGGCAAAAATAAATACATTGATTTTTATTTAGAAAGTATGTTTTATATTGATTTATTTCATGGACCTTTATTTTATAATGTCAAATTGATTTATTTCAGAAAATAAATAAATGTGGCAATATGCAATAAAAGTCCACATTTCTTGATGTTTTGATATAATCACATATTTGTTGGTGTTTATCCTCAAAATAAAGAAAGTTGATTTGATAAAAACACTTTATTAATAAAAATAATAAAAGTCCAAAGATTATTTTGTGGCATTTATTATTTTGAAACTTCTCGTTTTTAACTCTGATGTTTTATGAGATTTCATTTGTTTTGTTTTGCAAAAGTCCCTGTAAATATACAAAAATGTACAATTAAAAGAACCTGTTTTCTAGACACTAATATTTGAACCAAAGTAAAAAATGAAAAGTAATGAAGTTGTAAACATCTGTAGACAATATTAAACATGTTAGTTTGTGCAGTTTACTAGTTAATGTTTGCACGGAACTATTTGTACACAGCGTGTTTCCTGAGGGACACAAACAGCGCTGCACGTGGTCAGTGGTGTACTTCAGTACAATTTGAGATACTTTACTTGAGTATTTCCATCTTATGTTCATTATACTTCTACTCGACTACATTTATGTTATAAATTGAATTACTTTACAAATTCTAATTATTCATATAAACATTATTTTAGATTAAGCTACACAGCTGTTTATAAAGCAATTCAAACGAACCGCTCCATTATTAACATTTAATCTATCAATACTTTATATTATCTGCGTAATAATGACTTTATTATGGTAATACTTTTATAGTTTTGTGTTTACATTCCTCAGACTAACTAACCGTCTCACTGTGAAAGCAGGTGAAAGGACGTCCGTCTGCAGGCGCAGCAGCGCCGGCAGAAGCTTCATGTCCCGTGACTCGACACAAAAGTGGAGCTGTGACCATAACGGTGCACGCCAAGCCCGGCTCCAAACTCAGCGGCATCACAGGTCCATCCTCTTGTAATGGTTCACATGTACACGGTGCAGTCAGACTCTGCAGGGGCAGTGTGGGCCCCCGTGCTCTCTGGTGACCCGTTGTAACCTTGTAATATTACTGTTTCCACTTTATGTGAAGCACCTGCAGGTTCCTCTGTATTACAAAGTATCTGACGTCAGTTACACTTCGCTATTCTTCTCCCCGAGCCCGACCTGGAAGACAACTTTTCTTCTTCTCCTCTTGCAGAAGTTTCTGCGGAGGCGGTGGGAGTCGCCATCGCAGCGCCGCCGACAGACGGAGAAGCAAACGCTGAGCTCGTACGTTTCCTGGCTGAAGTTCTGGACCTGAAGAAGAGTCACATATCTCTCGACAAGGTTCATGAACACTCATCAACACTCACGTCCCCGTCAAGAGACGTGCTGTGAAAAGTGTGTTTTATGCACATATTCAACGTGTGCATGAACATTGTTTTGTCCGTAAACGCAGAAAATGTGTAACAATTCTTCAAACATCACAAAAACGTTTAAATGGAATTGCTGAAATAGTGGAAACAAGATGATCTGGTTCTGTGTGTGCAAATGAAATAATAAATGTATCTAACCTCTCAGGGATCCAGGTCCAGAGACAAACTCCTCAGAGTGGACTCCTCTCTCAGTCCAGAGGAGGTGCTGAGGAGGCTCCGACAGGCTGCAGGGAGGAGTGAAGAAGAGGAGGAGGCATAACTACCAAATGTTCATTCATATATTCAGCATTAACCCTTTGAATGTTTGTTTACATAATGTTGTTTTATGGAGAATAAAACACAAAATAAATGTTGTTTTCTGTGACTGACGGCTTTATATTTCGTGAGATGTGTGAATATTATCACCAGCAGCAGCTGTTTGTCCCAAACATGAGGAAATGTCTCAATCTGCAGGCAGAGCTGTGAACCAGCAGGTGGCGCTGTGGTGTCATCAGATCCTTTAAACTACGAACAACCACAAACACAACATCACTACACAGTACAAATATTATTTAGATATATATATAATATATTATATATATTATATATATATATATATATATATATATATAATATATATATAATATATCTATATATATATATAATATAATATATATATTAATCTATATATCTATAATATACTATATATCTATCTATATATAATATATACCTCTACTCTCTCTTAATCTTATCTCTCTATAATCTATATCCTATACTCTATATCTTCCTCATCCTATTCTCTCTCTCGATCTCTTCTCTATCTCTCTATCTATCTATACTTATATCTCTTCTCTCTCTCTTCTTCTCGCTTACTCTCCTCTATCTCTTCTCTTCTCTCTCTCTTCTCGATCTCTTCTCTTCTCTCTCAATCTCTTATTAATATTATATTATATACTATATTAATATTATTAATGAACATATTATTCAAAGGAAGAGCAGCTTGATTGTTTATAAATGAGTTTCACAGCTTTACTTTATAAACTGTCAGTTCATTTATCAACATCTCGGGGGGGGTTAGATGTGAAATGGTAACGTACCTGTGACCCGACAGAACGGTCCAGTTCAGGGCCGCGGGGCCGCTGCTACCTGCAGAACCCCCGGGGGGGCGCTGCTACCTGCAGAGACCCGGGGGGGGCGCAGCTACCTGCAGAACCCCGGGGGGCCGCAGCTCCCTGCAGAACCCCGGGGGGCCGCTGCTACCTGCAGAACCCCGGGGGGCCGCAGCTCCCTGCAGAACCCCGGGGGGGCGCTGTTACCTGCAGAACCCCGGGGGGGGCGCTGTTACCTGCAGAACCCCGGGGGGGCGCAGCTCCCTGCAGAACGCCATGTGATCCAGTGAGGATGCTGAACGCTGTTTATCTACAGAAGAGAGAAAGATTACATTTTTATTTTGCATTTGGAGAATGAAGTAAATTGTCAGTATTTGCATTTAGTAGCTCGTAGTTTGACTTATTCTCGAATCTGATTATTCCTTCTCATCCCCGGCACTTAACCTGAAAGTTGGACTTTATTCTCGAAATGCACATTAAAATCCTCCTCTGATTCCCTCCCCAAGTCATCAGCACGTGTAAAGTCTCATTAGCGTCCGTCATCAGCTGCAGAATCAGGATTGCCATGACTGAGTGGAGCCGTAACGAGCCGGATACTTGGATTAAAACTAAAAGCTTCAAAGAGATGGCGAGCTTGGCTGGATCAAAGCCCGACAGATAACGACTTCCTATCAAACATCACAGCTGAAGCTTCTCCTCAAACTGCTGACTTTCATTTTATGTTCCAAACAAAGTTTCTGTTTCGTGAGTTTATTTCCCCGTCACTTGGAACATTATATAAGGAGCAGCGTGGAGTTCGTCTTCCTGCTGCTCACTGACGTGGTTCTTAATGCTGCTTTGCTGAGCCTGGATCAGCAGCTTTACGTCCGTCAGGCAGCAGGATGTTCAGACGACATGTTAAGCTCCTACTGGACGACACTTTCAGGGATTCATAAACATAAATCCTCTTCAGCTCCATGTCGGCACTTTGTAAATATTTCACACCCACAAAAATGACAGTTTACACTTACAGGTTGAAATCTGTAAAATGACTAAAGTGATAAAAAAATAAGCAACACGAGCAAAGAACTAGAGACGACTAGCAGCTTCTTTGTAGTTGTTTTGTGTCTCTTTGTAGTCGTTTTGTGTCTCTTTGTAGTCGTTTTGTGTGTCTTTGTAGTTTTTTTGTGTCTCTTTGTAGTTGTTTTGTGTCTCTTTGTGTCTCTTTGTACTCGTTTTGTTTCTCTTTGTAGTCGTTTTGTGTCTCTTTATAGTTTCTTTGTGTCTCTTTGTAGTTGCTTTGTGTCTCTTTGTAGTTTTTTGTTTCGTTGTAGTCTTTGTGTGTCTCTTTGTAGTTGTTTTGTGTGTCTTTGTAGTTGTTTTGTCTCTTTGTAGTTGTTTTGTGTCTCTTTGTAGTTTTGTGTTTCGTTGTAGTCTTTTTGTGTCTCTTTGTAGTTTTGTGTCTCTTTGTAGTCTTTTTGTGTCTCTTTGTAGTTGTTTTGTGTGTCTTTGTAGTTGTTTTGTCTCTTTGTAGTTGTTTTGTGTCTTTGTAGTTGTTTTGTGTCTCTTTGTGTCACTTTGCAGTTGTTTTGTCTCTTTGCAGTTGTTTTGTCTCTTTGTAGTTGTTTTGTGTCTTTGTAGTTGTTTTGTGTCTCTTTGTAATTTTGTGTCTTCGTAGTTGTTTGGTGTCTCTTTGTAGTTGTTTTGTCTCTTTGTAGTTGTTTTGTGTCTCTTTGTGTCTCTTTGTAGTTGTTTTGTCTCTTTGTAGTTGTTTGGTCTTTGTAGTTGTTTTGTCTCTTTGTAGTTGTTTGGTCTCTTTGTAGTTGTTTTGTATCTCTTTGTAGTTGTTTTGTGTCTCTTTGTAGTCATTTTGTGTCTCTTTGTAGTTGTTTTGTCTCTTTGTAGTTGTTTTGTGTCTTTGTAGTTGTTTTGTGTCTCTTTGTGTCACTTTGCAGTTGTTTTGTCTCTTTGTAGTTGTTTTGTGTCTCTTTGTGTCTCTTTGTAATTGTTTTGTCTCTTTGTAGTTGTTTTGTGTCTTTGTAGTTGTTTTGTGTGTCTTTGTAGTTGTTTTGTGTCTTCGTAGTTGTTTGTTGTCTCTTTGTAGTTGTTTTGTCTCTTTGTAGTTGTTTTGTGTCTTTGTAGTTGTGTTGCATCTCTTTGTGGTTTTGAAATACTTCCCAAAAAGTGACCCTCCCTTCACACAGAGGCTCTGGTGCAGGTGCGTATTATATTATTAAGTCTTCTGACGGAAGGTTTCATCATCGGGCTTCACATCAGTTAGAAGCTCCAATTAAAAGATATCACAAGGTAATTATTCGTGCACACAGATGTGATCAGAGCACGTTCTGTGGGATGTTATTGGTTTGATCTGAGCTGGATTATTTTTTCCTTAAGGGGACTGCAGAGAAACTGAAATTATGCTCAGCTCTCAGTCCTCACGTCACTCTTCATTTTATCGCAGAAAGCTCCTGCAGCCTCTGTACGAGTGATTCATTCACACCACAAGATGTCAGAGAGATCGAGGTGGCAGCACTGAGGTCAACAGTGTTCACGTGTTCTACGTGTCTTAAAAACAGCGGTTGTTAACAAGTGTCTGAATGAGACAAAGCGTCATCATGCTAACATTAGCCACCGTTAGATTAGATCTTATTTTCCACATTAATCCAAAATCCAATGGAAAAATCCCATTGGTGTTTTTCTGGACTACAGAAATCATCATCATCATCATCATCACGGTTACAGTAGTGTGAAGGCAATATGCCTATGTATACGACTGGTCTTAACATAGATTTTTGGACAACAAAAGTCTAGTAGTTGTAGAGATAGTCCCTCCAGTGTTTGTCTAGTCCAGATTTAAAAGAGTCAGGGGACGGTGCTGTCACAACGTGGTTTGGTAGAGAGTTCCAGACGTTTATGATTCGGTTACTAAAGAACTGTCGTCTTATCTGTCTGTTCACTCTGGGTTTGATCAACTTCAGAGAGTGTCCTCGAGTCCTGTCACTGCTGTGTCTGGGGAGTAATGTATCCGTGTCCACCTTGTATTTGTTGTTCAGGAGTTGATACGTGACAATCATGTCTCCTCTGCGGCGTCTGTATTTTAGTGATGGCAAGCCTAGCAACTTCAATCTAAACGAGTAGTCCTTGTCTGCGAGGTCAGGTATCAGTCGTGTGGCTCTATGTTGGACCTGTTCCAAGGCGTTTATCTGGTACTGCTTGCTTGGATTCCAAACTGGTTCCGCATACTCCAAAATTGATCGGACAAGGCTCTTGTATCGCAATACGAGGGTTTTTCTTTCCAGATGCGTAAAAGATCGTCGAATTATCCCAAGGACTTTGTTAGCCTTCTGTGCAATATTGTCGACGTGTGCCTTGAAGTTGAGATTTTTGTCGATGATGACACCAAGGACTCGTTCTTCGTCCTTTTCGAGTAGGTTGACTATACATCCTCTGCGCTACGCTGCGTCGCCACAACGTCCTTTCCTTCATCCCTCCTCTCCCTCGCCCTTCACTTCCTATCTCCTCTTCAGTATCCACCATCAAAACAAAGCAAAAAAGTTTCCCAATATACAAATAGAAACTTTACATATGGCCCTCAGGGCAAAGCGGAGATTCATGGATTACTGAACGGGAACGGGAATGGGCACTGGCCCAGGGGCCCAAAGTGTCCGGGGACCCCCTGGCCATAATATACAAAAAGAGACACAAAGTGACTACAAAGAAACACAAAGTGACTACAGACAACATGTAATTTAAGTTTATATTGTGCTTTAGTGGTGCGTATTCCTATGACTGGGGCCTTTGGGGGCCCCGGCACAGGAACTTGCTTTACTTGATCCAGCTCGGGATGCATTTCTCTTTACTCTGATCCAATAAAGGACAAACTGCCCAAAGAAAGACTAAAGATTCAAACATGGCAGCTTATTTTTAAGCAACTCCACGTTAAAAAAAAGATGAAGTTGGTGCTCGACACGGAGGTAATAGAAGAAGAGTGAGTTGCTCAGCGCCCGAGGATCAAACCAGAAGAAAATGCTGAAGAAATGCTGAAAAGACGCAGGGCTGCTGCAGATCCTCTTCCTCTGCAGTGAACAGCTTTCATCCTCACTTTCACTACAAGTCAGCAATATTTATTTGCAGAGGACGGGGGGGGGGGTTAAGGGGACATTTCTGTCCATAAAGAGACAATCACAGACCAAATCTCAGCCTGGAGCAGAACAAGGAGACAGGTTTTAATCCTCACTTCTGTCTGCAGGTTTATTTATAGTGGATCTCCTCAAACAGCCAGCTCGCCTCTCGGAGCTGACATGACACGCTGCTTTAATGCTGAGACCATTTTCCTTGTGTACCATGTATTCTGTGCGTGCCCCGCAGCGGCTCCACGTCAGCGCTCTTTATTCTCACACTAATGCCTCGCTGACAACAGGAGGATTTAGATGCTGCAGCTCTGAGTCTGCAGGCCGGATGTTTACCGACGACAATCCGCTCAGTTTGTGGTCATAAATAAAAAGTCCGACATCATCAGAAAGTTAAAAAACTAAAATCAAGTTTCATCAAATCATCTGGTTTCCTGTTAAAGTCTCCGGAGAAGGAAAGCCAAAACAAAACTGATGGGACTTTTTTAAATGGTAATATTGTTACATAAATACACATTGAAATAAGACTATACTGACACAAAGAAACACAAAACAACCACAAAGAGACGCAAAACGACCACAAAGAGACTACAAACAACCACAAAGAGACTACAAATAACCACAAAGAGACACACAACAACCACAAAGAGACTACAAACAACCACAAAGAGACACACAACAACCACAAAGAGACACACAACAACCACAAAGAGACTACAAACAACCACAAAGAGATGCAAAACAACCACAAAGAGACGCAAACGACAACAAAGAGACACAAAACGACCACAAAGAGACACAAAACGACCACAAAGAGACACAAAACGACAACAAAGAGACACAAAACGACCACAAAGAGACACAAAACGACCACAAAGAGACACAAAATGACCACAAAGAGAAACACAACAACCACAAAGAGGAGACACAACAACCACAAAGAAACACAATACGACTACAAAGAGACACAAAGTGACTACAAAGAGACACAAAACAACTACAAAGAGACACAAAGTGACTACAAAGAGAAACACAACGACCACAAAGAGACACAAAACGACCACAAAGAGACACAAAACAACTACAAAGAGACACAAAGTGACTACAAAGAGAAACACAACGACCACAAAGAGACACAAAACGACCACAAAGAGACACAAAACGACTACAAAGAGACACAAAGTGACTACAAAGAGAAACAAAACGACACAAAGAGACACAACGACCTCAAAGAAACACAAAACGACCACAAAGAGACACAAAACGACTACAAAGAGACACAAAACGACTACAAAGAGACACAAAGTGACTACAAAGAGAAACACAACGACCACAAAACGACTACAAAGAGACACAAAACGACCACAAAGAGATGCAAAGTGACTACAAAGAGACACACAACGACCACAAAGAGAAACACAACGACCACACAGAGACACACAATCCGCCTGCTCCTGCATGAAATCATTTAGATGATGTCGTCTTGCAGAAACCTGAACAACAAACCGTGTTTGTTTACCGTCAGCAGGGTATTTTAAAACGCAGCTGCTCAGTGTGTCAGAAGGGTTTAAGTTGTGTTTACATGACGGTTGTGGACATTAATACCTTCATCTCTGCACACTCATATGAAATATAAATACAAGCCCTGCAGGAGAGAAATTATATTAAAGTGTATTATTCCTCCACTTCCTTAAAGTTAAATACCAAAAGGAAATTGGAAAAGGCTTCATCTCATGTGCACAGATTCATTCATTCAGTAGAGATACTGTGCAGGACGGAGGATAATTATCACTTCATCTCTTCATCCATAAGCAATCAGCTGGTTTCTGCAGAGGACCAATATCATCGTAAACAGGAAGATACAGAAACGTTCATAGTTAAACTCACGACCTCCATCTCCAGATTTATCATGTCACAATAATGTCATTTATGCTGTAAACATTCTTAACTATATTATTCAGGGGTGGAGGAAGTATTACATCCTTTACTGCAGTAAAAGTAATCATGTAGTTAAAAGTATAATATAAGAAAGTATAAAAGTGTCCCAGGCTGTGACTGTTGTTCTATTATATATGATGTAATTAAGTTATTATTACTCATGCATTAATGTAAAAGCAGGATTTTACTGTATTGTTGCTCATTTTGAACTATTCACTAATGATTCTTTTCATTTTGGATTAATCTGCTGAATATTTTCTACATTTCTACACGTTTGTAAAAATAGTGAAAAAAGTTAGAAATGCCGTCACAATTACCAATGTGCAGAATGTCTGAAATTATATTATTAAAAGAACATTCAAGGCCTAAGATGTTCATTAATACAGTAAAATGTTCAATTTTATGTTTTGTATTTTATGACGTCACGATTTTGGAGTGGTCGAATAATCCACTAATGTTTTTGTGTTTTTAATGTGTTGATGTTTAAAAAACGACCAAAATTTTATTTTTGAAATAAGAAAAATGTAAATTAGTTTTTTTTTTTATGACCCAAAATAACTTAATTTTCAAATATTAAACTCACTTTTCAAAGGACGTTGATGTGAGCCATTGATTGGCAAAGTTGATAACAATAATAATAATTAATAATTTTGACTTAAAAAATGACCTCACTTTTCAAAGGCGCCGTTGCTATTATTGTTATTGTTGTTATTATTATTATTATTATTATTATTATTATTATTATTATTAATAGCACAAAATTATTAATGGCCAAAGCACCTTAATTTAACTTGTGCCTTTTAATTTTATGCTGCTAAATGTGAGAGCATGACAATAAAGATAATTATTTTCTATTTTATTCTATGTCAACAAATAAACATTATTTGTATCATCACCATTTTTATTATTATTATTATTATTAATTAATAATAATAATAATAGTAATAATGTGATGATGATGATGATAAACATATTAATAATATAACTATTTCATTATTATTAATATGTTCATCATCACCATTATTATTATTATTATTATTATTATTAACATCATTATTAACATGTTTAATATTATTATTATTAATAATAATATAATTATGAATATTATTATTTCATTATTATTTCATTATTATTAATATGTTCATCATTATTATTATTATTATTATTAACATTATTGTTAATATGTTTATTATTATTAATAATAATATAATTATGAATATTATTATTTCATTATTATTAATATGTTCATCATCATCATTATCATATTATTATTATTATTATTGTTAATAATAATAGTAATAATGTGATGATGATGATGAACATATTAATAATATAACTATTTCATTATTATTAATATGTTCATCATCACCATTATTATTATTATTATTATTATATTATTATTAACATGTTTAATATTATTATTAATAATATTATAATTCTGAATATTATTATTGCATTATTGTTAATATGTTCATCATTATTATTATTAACATTATTATTAACATGTTTATTATTATTAATAATAATATAATAATTAATATTATTGCATTATTATTAATATGTTCATCATCATCATCATTATCATATTATTATTATTATTATTATTGTTATTATTATTATTATTATTATTGTTATTGTTATTATTATTGTTATTGTTATTATTATTGTTATTATTATTATTGTTATTGTTATTATTATTGTTGTTGTTGTTGTTATTATTATTATTAATAATATGAATAACATGTTGATCATTATTTAAATTCTACGTCACATTGTGACGTCATCCGGAGGCTGGAGGGGGCGGGGCCGTTCAAACAAACATCCCGCGCGCTGGCGTTGCAGCGCGTGACAAACACCTGGAGCAGAAAGTGAACGCACCTTGCGGGTCTCGCGGAACTTTGTTCTCTGTTGTTTTCAGCCGACATGTGGGCGCGAGCTGTGCTGTGCGCGGCGCTGCTGTCCGCGCTCTGCCCGGCGGGGAGGACGGAAGCCGAGCGGGACGAGCGAGACGTCCAGGACTACCGCTCCAACCCCAACAGGCTGGTCAGTTCCTCTGCGGAGGACTCTTTATGTAAAATATATTATTATATATATTATCTAAATGTATTCATGTGTCTTATCTATAGTATTCATCTCGCGACTCACGGTACTTAAGATACTGCAAATACATACTGTTCAGTCGCTGTTTATTATATATATATATATATATATATATATATATATATATATATATATATATATATATATATATTATCATTATTGTTCGTGTCTTTGTATTTTATTATCTTCCTTCATCTACCCACAGTACCAGAAGTTGTGATTAAATAGTATTATATATGTTTCATGCGTCTTTTTCTTAATTAGCTACTCACAGTATAAATACTACAAATAAATACTTAATAAATTACTATTTAATCACTACTCTATTTATGTTCCTATGTGTCTTTTTTTAAACTTTATTTAGCTGCTCAAGGTAATAAATACTACTTAAAATACTGTAAACAAATACTTCAATAAGTACATTTAATCACAACTTATTTTATTTTTGATGTCTTATTTTATTTGTATTTATTAAAAATAGTCCTCATTTTGCAGAATAATATATATATTATTATTATTTTATTTATTTATTTTAAGTATTTGATATACTTTGTGCATTTCCCTATTAAAAAATAATAATACATCATAATTGTGTGTGTGTTCTCAGCTTGGTGCACTGCATGAAGTGTTGGAGAAACTTCAGACAAAGAGGATTAATCCTTGGGAGAAGAAGTATGGACAGGTCCCCTCTGTGAGTCTTTCACACACACACACACACACACACACACACACACACACACACACACACACACACACACACACACACACACACACACACACACACTGATTATTAAAACCAAATATAGTAAACTCATAAATGACGTATTATTGTCGAATAAACTACCAGCAGTTTATAGAGTAAATAAATAAATAAGTTCCTTCTTCAGCAGCTGCAACATTAAAGTGATGAAAACATTAATGCATCAATAATTATAATGCAACAATATAATATATAACATTCTGCAGAATGAGGACTTTTACTTTAAGTATATTTTGATGCAAATACTTTTGTAATTTACTTGTAACAGAGTATTTCTACACTGTAGTATTATTACTTTAACTCAAGTCAAAGATCTATTTTTATTTATTACAATTCTAAAAAGTAACGATAATAAAACATTTAATTTATTTATTACAGACATTTAAAGACGTTTAAAGACGTTTTAAAGACATTTAAAGACGTTTAAAGACGTTTAAAGACATTTAAAGACGTTTAAAGACGTTTAAAGACGTTTAAAGACATTAAAGACGTTTAAAGACGTTTAAAGACATTTAAAGACGTTTTAAAGACATTAAAGACGTTTAAAGACATTTTAAAGACATTTAAAGACGTTTTAAAGACATTAAAGACGTTTTTAAAGACATTTAAAGACGTTTTAAAGACGTTTAAAGACTTTTAAAGACGTTTTAAAGACGTTTAAAGACATTTAAAGACGTTTAAAGACGTTTAAAGACGTTTTTTTAAAGACAATTAAAGACTTTTAAAGACATTTAAAGACGTTTAAAGACGTTTAAAGACGTTTAAAGACATTTTAAAGACGTTTAAAGGACGTTTAAAGACTTTTAAAGACGTTTTAAAGACGTTTAAAGACATTTAAAGACGTTAAAGACTTTAAAGACGTTTTAAAGACATTTAAAGACGTTTAAAGACTTTAAAGACGTTTAAAACTTTAAAGACGTTTTTTAAAGACATTAAAGACGTTTAAAGACGTTTAAAGACATTAAAGACGTTTAAAGACGTTTTTAAGACATTTAAAGACGTTTAAAGACTTAAAGACGTTTAAAGACTTTTAAAGACGTTTAAAGACTTTAAGACGTTTAAAGACGTTTAAAGACATTTAAAGACGTTTTAAAGACGTTTAAAGACTTTTAAGACGTTTAAAGACGTTTAAAGACATTTAAAGACGTTTTAAAGACATTAAAGACATTTAAAGACGTTTTAAAGACTTTAAAGACGTTTAAAGACGTTTAAAGACGTTTAAAGACTTTTAAAGACGTTAAAGACGTTTAAAGACATTAAAGACATTTAAAGACGTTTTAAAGACCTTTAAAGACGTTTAAAGACATTTAAGACGTTTAAAGACATTAAAGACGTTTTTCAAGACTTTAAAGACGTTTAAAGACATATTAAAACTTTAAAGACGTTTAAAGACATTTAAAGACGTTTAAAGACGTTTAAAGACATTTAAAGACGTTTAAAGACGTTTAAAGACGTTTAAAGACGTTTAAAGACTTTAAAGACGTTTAAAGACGTTTAAAGACGTTTAAAGACTTTAAAGACGTTTAAAGACGTTTAAAGACATTTAAAGACGTTTAAAGACGTTTAAAGACGTTTAAAGACGTTTAAAGACGTTTAAAGACATTTAAAGACATTTAAAGACGTTTAAAGACGTTTAAAGACATTTAAAGACATTTAAAGACGTTTAAAGACATTTAAAGACGTTTAAAGACGTTTAAAGACATTTAAAGACGTTTTAAAGACGTTTAAAGACGTTTTAAAGACGTTTAAAGACATTTAAAGACGTTTAAAGACATTTAAAGACGTTTAAAGACGTTTAAAGACGTTTAAAGACATTTAAAGACATTTAAAGACATTTAAAGACGTTTAAAGACATTTAAAGACGTTTAAAGACATTTAAAGACGTTTAAAGACATTAAAGACGTTTAAAGACATTTAAAGACGTTTAAAGACGTTTAAAGACTTTTAAAGACGTTTAAAGACGTTTAAAGACATTTAAAGACGTTTAAAGACTTTAAAGACGTTTAAAGACATTTAAAGACGTTTAAAGACATTTAAAGACGTTTAAAGACTTTAAAGACGTTTAAAGACATTAAAGACGTTTAAAGACATTTAAAGACGTTTAAAGAAGTTTAAAGACTTTTAAAGACGTTTAAAGACGTTTAAAGACATTTAAAGACGTTTAAAGACTTTAAAGACGTTTAAAGACATTAAAGACGTTTAAAGACATTTAAAGACGTTTAAAGACGTTTAAAGACATTTAAAGACGTTTAAAGACTTTAAAGACGTTTAAAGACATTTAAAGACGTTTAAAGACATTTAAAGACGTTTAAAGACTTTAAAGACGTTTAAAGACATTAAAGACGTTTAAAGACATTTAAAGACGTTTAAAGACGTTTAAAGACGTTTAAAGACGTTTAAAGACATTTAAAGACGTTTAAAGACGTTTAAAGACGTTTAAAGACTTTTAAAGACGTTTAAAGACGTTTAAAGACATTTAAAGACGTTTAAGACGTTTTAAAGACATTTAAAGACGTTTAAAGACGTT